>NW_016830206.1:0-1561 GCF_001698545.2 Rhinopithecus bieti
ACCGTATTAATGTAGATTAATAACAGCAGGACCCAATGAAGTCAGATACAGTAAGAAGATGCGATTTCCTAGTTTAATCCCAGAATAACTACCTCTTCAGTTTAATTACAGTATCTCAGAAAGGCCAAGTCTGGGAAAGCCTAAGTAGCCCCTGGTTTGAGCATTAAACATTTTCCTTCACAGCAGTGACAAGGCTGCCCTCTAGAAACAAGGCTCCTGTGACGAGATCTGCCTGTTCAGGAGCAGCAGCTGCTTCAGACAAGGGGCTTCTCGGAACATGGGGCCACAGCCTTTCACATGGCGAATGAAACATGAGAACGGAAGAAGAAAGAATTGAGTGAGGAAATAGTTTTAAAATTTCAGGAAGAGAAAAGTTACCCTTATTTGTTTTTTTTTTTTTTTTTTGAGACAGAGTCTCGTTCTGTCACCCAAGCTGGAGTGCAGTGGCATGATCTCCGCTCACTGCAAGCTCCACCTCCCAGGTTTACGCCATTCTCCTGCTTCAGCCTCCCAAGTAGCTGGGACTATAGGCGCACGCCACCATGCCCAGCTAATTTTTTGTATTTTTAGTAGAGTCGGGGTTCCACCGTGTTAGCTAGGATGGTCTTGATCTCCTGACCTTGTGATCTGCCCGCCTTGGCCTCCCAAAGTACTGGGATTACAGGCGAGAGCCACCGCATCCGGAAGTTACCCTTATTTGTTCATCGTGTTTACTGGAGCATCTAATCTCCCAGTCAAATCCAAATCTCATTAGGTCAATTACCAAGACACCAGGTCAAAGCTTAATGTAGGTCCTTTCCACTGAAACAGAATTCACAGACATAAACAAATACATAGAAAAGGTAAACCTGACAATGAACACAATCCAGCTTGCTACAAAGTAGTCGTCTTTCTTTTCTGTTTTTTCTCTGTAATTTAAAATTGACTCATGTGACAATCTTGGTGTTGGTGACTGGAGTCCAGTGAATCAGCTGGGTTGAGCCACAGGGTGTGGGAGAGGAGTCAGGAAATCTGATTTTGGCTTGCTACTCATCACAGCGATTCCCAGGAAAGTTGCTGTACCTCAGGCTTCTTGTCTGTGATATGAGAGAATATTGCCTGGATACCTCACAGGCTGATCATTTCAAGGAAAGGTTAAAAAATAAAGCAACATACAAACCTAAGAAATATGTTTTTTGAGGACAGATACTTTATAATGGGTTGATAAACTACACCAGTGGGCCCAGTCCAGCCTGCCATCAGCTCTTGTAAAGTCTTAAAGCACAACCACGCCCATTTGTTTACTATTGTCCATGGGGGCTTTTGCACAACAGCAGCAAAACGGAGTAATCAGGGACCGTATGGCACTGAAAGACTAAAATATTTACTTTCTAGCTCTTTACTAAAAAAACAAAAACAAAACCAAAAAACAACTCGCCAAGCCCAATCTAAAACATAACTTTGCATTTGATAAATGAATATGTAAAGGCACTTTTTTTTTTTGGTAAAGGCACTTTTAATGAATTATTTTATACTATTTCTTTTATTTTATTTTATTTTATTTTATTTTTTTTTGAGACGG
>NW_016830206.1:5867-7427 GCF_001698545.2 Rhinopithecus bieti
AAAAAAAAAAAAAAAAAAAAAGAAATGAAATGAGAGAGACCCACACTGTTTGACATTAGGCAAATGGAATCCCAAGAACACTGTCTTCTAGTAAGGAAGGAGACCACTACTACTCCTGCTGCCCTCCTCCCCCACACCTTGCCTAGTTCAAAGACAGAAGAAAAGAGAGAGAGAAACAAAAGATAAACAGCCAGACAACCTTGGCACCACCACCCGGCCCTAGGAGTTAAACAAAGTAATAATAATAACATCAACCCCTGGCCTAAACTACTTGTGTTATCTGTAAATTCCAGACACTGTATGAAAAAAGCATTGTAAAACTTTTTGTTCTGTTAGCTGATGCATGTTGCCCCCAGTCACGTTTCCCACGCTTGCTTGATTTGTCACGACCCTTTCATGTGGACCCCTTAAAGTTGTAAGCCTTTAAAAAGGCCAAGTATTTCTTTCTCAGGGAGCTCGGCTCTTAAAACACGAGTCTGCCGACGCTCCCGGCTGAATAAAAAACCTCTTCCTTCTTTAATCCGGTGTCTGAGGAGTTTTGTCTGCAGCTTGTCCCGCTACACTAGAAGCAGAACTTTCAATAGGTGTTACTAGAGGCTGGAGAGAGGAGGGGGGCATGGGCAGGGATTGGTAACGGGTACAAAGTGACACTCAGAGGTGAGGAATACATTCTGGTGTTCTAGTCCACAGCAGGGTGTCCAGGATCAACAACCTCTGAGGGAATTATTCAAAATCAGCTGGAAAGGATGGTTCTGCATGTTCTCTCCACAGAGAAATAATCACGATGGAAGGTCACAGAGATGCCAGATCTGATCATGATGCTACGTATATATCAAAACGTCCCTTGCACCGGTTATACACATACACTCTATAAGCAATGAAACTGCCATCAACTGTTGGGAGAATTCATTCTAACTGGAGTGAGATGGTATCTAAGTGTGGTTTCACTTACGTTTTGGTGTGAATCAGCCACGTTGGTAATCTTATCTTTTACCTGTGCATCAACCTCATGTTTTCAGGTCCTCCGCCCACTTTTACACATCAAATTAAAAACAAATTAACAATAACTTGGCAAATATAACTAATCACGCACACACACAAAATCAAAACCACCACTCAGATTCCATCTCACGCTAAATGGAATGGATACTACAGAAAAAAAAAGGTGAAAAATATTAAAAGACAAAAAATGATGGTGTGGATTTCCACAGAGGGGGAACTTGCCTCCTCAATTCATGGAAACATAAACTAGCATACACACTAAAGAAACCACTTGGAGGTTCCTCCAAGCCTTAAAACTACAACTACCATTTCATCCAGCAATTCTACTACTAGGTGTATACACAGAGTACATGAAATCAAGCCATGGAAGAGATTATCTGCGTTCCCAGGTGGAATCCAGCACTATGCAGAATGGCCAAGATGAGAAATCAGCCTGCCTGTCCATCTGCAGATGAAGGGATAAGGAAACTGTCCCATGCGTAGACACTGGAATACTCTTCAGCCAGAAAATACAACAAAATCCCATCACGGGAGCCACATGGTTGCACCTGGAGGACA
>NW_016830207.1:0-477 GCF_001698545.2 Rhinopithecus bieti
AGTGAGGTGAGTGAGGTGAGTGAGGTGAGTGAGTGAGGTGAGTGAGGTGAGTGAGGTGAGTGAGTGAGGTGAGTGAGGTGAGTGAGGTGAGTGAGGTGAGTGAGTGAGGTGAGGTGAGTGAGGTGAGTGAGGTGAGTGAGTGAGTGAGTGAGGTGAGTGAGGTGAGTGAGGTGAGGTGAGTGAGTGAGGTGAGGTGAGTGAGGTGAGTGAGGTGAGTGAGGTGAGTGAGTGTGGTGAGTGAGGTGAGTGAGTGAGGTGAGTGAGGTGAGTGAGGTGAGTGAGTGAGGTGAGTGAGGTGAGTGAGGTGAGTGAGGTGGGTGAGTGAGTGAGGTGAGGTGAGTGAGGTGAGTGAGTGAGGTGAGGTGAGTGAGGTGAGTGAGTGAGGTGAGTGAGGTGAGTGAGGTGAGTGAGTGAGGTGAGTGAGGTGGGTGAGTGAGGTGAGGGGGGTGAGGCAAGTGAGTGAGGTGAGGGAGTGAG
>NW_016830208.1:0-3340 GCF_001698545.2 Rhinopithecus bieti
GATGAATGATCCAATATGTTCTGCTGGTTATTAACATTCCCCACAATAAGTGCTTCTAACTCATTTGTTTTCTAACTAGTTGTTAGGTGATCTATAGCTTGAGTTTATATCTCTTAAACAAGTGTAACCTTTCTAAATATCATTCAGATTACATGACTTGAGTTTATGTATTCCAGCTTCATTAAAAACAAAAGGCAATAACAGTAACAGATTAGCACCTATCCAAATGTATTCTTTTTACAAATAACAGACCAATTTTATTTAAATCAAGCTAGTTCTTTTGTCAACATCTGTCTTCATTTGAGTAAGCAGTAGTGGAGGCTGACTTTATTGATAAACTCTTGAATTATGTCTGCCTTACCCTATGGTTCTTTACAATAAATAACTTTATAACACCCATTTTGGCATAACACAGAGAATTCTTATATCTCAATGCTCATTAACAACCACAAGAAAATATTAAGATACACACTTCTCATTTTTGGCAATGATTATGGAAATTATTTATGGAAACTTCTTTAATGTATGTATGTTCTAAGATCTGTATTATATACATACATACATATATATAAAAATGCATACATAAACACAGGCTCAGGCACAAGTGTGCACACTCACCAATGGGTGTGGGTAGGAAAGCAGGAGAAAGAGAGAGACTATTAATTTTTTATTTGCCAGACTAACTCATGTTAGCATCCTCACCAACGTTTATTTTTAATTGTAAGCATAAATAAGATTATCTGAAAAAGTACTCATAAATATGAATTTTGTCATAGATGGCGATGTTAAGCCTTTGTTTACTTAGTTTGCCAAACACCTGTTTCATATACTCTGACTTTGTTAACTTTGCTACTCTGTCTTCCGCTTTCCAACATACAATGTCATCATTCTCTCTCGAAAACTTGATTTTCAGAAAACAGTAGCATTTCAACAACCTGGCTATATGCTCGAGGCATGTCATGCCAAGCTTTTTCAGAGAATGGCATTCAATAGAAGTCATTTGACACAAAAATAACTCCAAACAACAAAAGCTATCTGGCATCACTTTTGAGGATATGCTTATTGTAGAATAAGGCATTTGAGTACCTAATGTCATATGTGAATTTAAAATGTTCAGCATGATTTAAATATTTTCAAAATACTACAGGTCAATTATTATAATACAAATGATTTTAAAGTACTCTGTGTGTGTGTGTGTGTGTGTATGTTTTAACCCAGATACAAATGGTAGTTGAATATTCATATTTTGAGTTTAAAACCTTAACACAAAATATATTCTGCCTGATGAGGAGACGGTGGTAGCGACTGATGAGTTGTTTCATTTGCCTACTGTGTTTGGTTCAGCACTGGCAGAGAAGGGTTCTTTAATCATAACTGTCTTAATTTAATTTAACGTAACTTAATTTAGGAGAGCTAAGTAATTAAACATGAGGCCAAAGTACATAAGACAGCGGCAGCCCTTTATTGCAAATATGCACACACTCTCCGGCGAGGTTCCCCGGTCCTCAGGTATGGGGACAGGGAAGTCGCGCAGGCGCTCTCCGGTGAGGTTCTTGGGTCCACAAATGTGGGGGCCGAAGAAGTCACACCTGCTCCTGCCGGCGGCGGACTTTTATGCATTGGTACTGGAAGGGGGAGGGCAGTGGGCGGGATAAGGGCGTGATAGGGGCATCTCCGTAGGCGCGGCCAGGTAAGTCTCCGTCTCTTCGGATTGACGTCACCTAGCGCATGCTCGGTTGATCTGCATCTTCCCCGGCGTGGGCTGCATTTTCCCGCGCGGGTAAGTTGGTGATGAAGAACCCGGAAACAACAGGTACTGCTCCATCTTGTTCACCTTCCTCCATCTTGTCCCTTCTCCCTCACCCAAACAGTAACGATAAATCAAAGCTCCTCAATAAGAACATACCAATACTACTAAGATTTTTTTTTTTCTTGTAGGTGTTCTTCTTATGGAAACTCCTTTGGACAGCGATGGAAGTGGGATAAAAGAACAAGAATCATGGGTGGGAAAACTGAATGGCAGACAGGATGATCAGAGGGAGACCAAGAGATAAGGAGTCTCTACAAGCCCAGGAGAAATTATTTGTTGTGGGCTAAAAGATGACCCAAGGAAAACAGTGAAGGAATAATTTACACCTTTCCTTGGACTCCAAGGGTACATTACAGTTGCTTACTATTATTTCTATTATTTCTTCAAATGAGTTTTTTCCCTGGTAAAGATGCATGTATATACACACAATTAACTGAATATCAAGTACATGTGACTTGGTATATTAAAACGTTTCTTTCATATGTGTGATTCTTGCTTTATTTATATATTCACTGAAAAGCCTAGATAGATCACTAGTTTTAGAATCCTGAAAATCAATTTTCCACTAACATAGCCCCTCCTAATAATTCTTGATGTACATACTCTCTGAGGTAGTTAATAAACTTTGCTTATGCACACGTGATCATGCACAGACATATTTTGCAAGCATTTTAAATTTTAGATTATAGAAAATTGTTTAGAGATAAGCTACATAATAATTAAATAGGCAGATTACTGATATAGGTTAAATATTCCACAAAATCTCCATTTGTACTTGATACATTAAAATATTCATTAGAATTCTCTATTATTGGAGAAAGACAAGTGAGGTAGAAAGGTTAGGCATGAGGAACTTGAAACCACTGGCTTGAATTCTAAAACAACTAAGCTGTTGTCTACTCCTATGTTTGCAGTCAGACTAAGCCTGAGATGATTATAGCTGTATCCCCCAATACAATGGAACACGCATAAGGAAAACCATTACTTTTATTATATGGTTTTACTCTGATTCAATCCTTGTCAATGTGGCTATTTTTCCTTATCTTCCATTCTCTTCTCTCCTCCTGCCAGTAATCACTAGTCGTAACTTTCTCTGAGCTATACGTTCATGTTGTGGGACGTCAAAATCCCTTCTCTGCGAATTCCTCTTTTACTAATATTTAAACAAAAAGTAAGCCTAAAAACTTGTGCCACTTAGAATAAATACTTTTTTTCAATTCTAAAAAAAAAAATTTCATTAAAATCACATCAGAAAAAAATTGATACATTTATAATATAAGGACCTTCAAGTGATTTAATTTGAAAAGAGGTTATTATTTATATTGATACTAAATTATAAATGGACCACCATTATTCATTTTTTTAAATGAATGTATACAATCTATTTTATTTTAACTGATTTTCTAATAATTTCCTGAGGCTTGGAGCAATTGCCAAAAATATATTGACTCCGTCTATTTTTTTAATTTTTCTTACTAACTGACATAATAAAGATAGTATATTGAATAGCTTGGATATAGGTTTTCAGAA
>NW_016830208.1:4971-7042 GCF_001698545.2 Rhinopithecus bieti
TTAACAGATTATTTTATATTTTAATAATTTTTTAACTTTTTATACTATGAATCAAGCACTATGATAATTTTCCTAAACACTGTGCTAGGCAATGTTGGAAAACCATAGTCACATTCTCCTTCCCTATTCGAAACTTTCTTTTTCAATGGCAATATTCAAATGTTGCTTGAGTATCCATTCTCTACACAGCTATGTATTCAGGATAAATGTTTTCTTCTCCAGTTCCAGGGAATAAATTACATAAGTGAAATGCAATTATGGTGATCTATTTCTCTTCCCAGTGATTGATTTAATCACATAACCCAATTTTGTCCAGTGAGACCTAAGGAGAAGTCTCTTGTAGAGCCTTTATAGAAGGTTGTTCTTACTACTGTTGCCCCTTGATTCTCTGTGGTAGAGCTATACTGGTATTCTTGCCGTGTAGATTATGCCACAATGCTGTGAAGATAGCGTTTAGAAAAGTCTCCAAATCCATAACAAACATGTAAAAATAAATGGCTTAGACACAAAATAGTACATAACAGTATTATTTCCTTTATGTAAAGTTTAAGAATAAGCAAAACTAATCGATGGAGATTGAAGTCAGAATAGCGGTTACCATCGGGAAAAAATGACGGAGAAGGGACCCGGGAGAATTTTCTGGAGTGTCAGAAATGTCCCATATCTTGAAACCAATGGTATGGAACTATATAGACATATGTAAAAGTGTCTGTTTAGAAGTAGTACATTTTAACTATTTTATTTATAGTTTATTCTTCATTAAAAGTTTGAAAACAATGAATAACATTTTTATATATTATCTACGGTCACGTAGGGAAAAACAACAATAAAATGGAAATGATTGTTCCAATTCGTAACAGAAAAAAAGAAAAAATATTCTAGTAGATGAACTTAACCAAAAATATACAAAGCCTTTCAGAAGAAAACTTCAAAACAGGAAATAAGTTAGATGTCATGAAGAGGCAATTAACCCAATAAGAATTACAAATGACCAGTGAGTATATGAACAAATGTTCAACATCAGTAGTAATAAAAGGAATGCAAATTAAAGTAACACTTTTAATTTTTCATATTGTAAAATTTTAAATTAATGAGTTTTGAAGTGATACCAAGGGTTGCCAGAGTTCAAGAAAGAATATACTTAGACACTACAGTATTAATGTATAAATGTATAAACCGAATGTACAATGTATAAATCAAACCTTCCTTTCTGGTTGATGATTTCAACCATATGAATTGAGAACTTTAAAACATATTACAGTGAAGTTATACATCTAGTCACCCTACACTGTTTGTATTATTTATTTGCATAGCTGACCCTGGTATTCTCTGTAAGGACTCATTCCAACTTAACCTTCACTAGCTAAGAAAGAAAATAAAAACTCAAGTTATTCTGATATGGTATACTCATTTTGATCCAGAATTTTAAAAGTCTTCTTAGGCAATTAGCCTTTTGTGTTACCAAACCTTTCAGGTGTCTTTTCATTTCCCTTTCTCTTTATGATAGTGACCAACATAGAATGTTTACATTACCCTGGCTCTTTCGTACAGGCAACATTTAGCTCTATGGTAGGCATTTGGTGTGTACTGGTGGTTATTTGTTGAGGTGTGGTTTGTCCAATCCCTTTGCTGGGCATTCTGATAAGATCCAAAGCTGGATTCTATTGCTAGTATAACTCACAGTTTGTTTCATTTTTACTTAGACAGAATCTTGCAGTTCTTCCTCCTGACTTGGCCATACCTTCCCCTCTGGTGGTTTTGGGAATTTCCAGCGGTCTGGCTGTGCATCTCACTTGGTTTGTAGCTCAGTTTTTCAATATAATTTATAGTCGTTGCCATCTGGCTTGCTCACCAAGCACTCAGCCTTTGGATACGAAGGAGTTTCTGTGTCTTTTTTCTATTACATAGAGCTTAGACAGTTTGAGAACATAAATCCAGGCTCTCTCTCTCTGTCATCATTTTTCTGTGGATACAGTTACCCTATGAAAGGGGAACTTGTAAGGTGTTTTCTTCTCAGAGTTCTGAAAAGGAAGCAAGGAAAAGCGTCTCCACTGATCTCAGTCATCTGCTT
>NW_016830208.1:8390-13014 GCF_001698545.2 Rhinopithecus bieti
GGTGTTAATAACTACTTCTCATGGTTTCCATTTGGGATAATGCAATAATATATATATGTCTGGTAGAATACTATCAATGGAAAGTAAAAGAAGACCCATTAAAAATAATCTAATTATTGTGGGATTTATTAGCTCACAGAAGTCCCAAATTAGAATGACACTAAATTTGTTTAAATTAGTAACTCAAAAATATTGTCAGAAACCAGTTTTCTTTTCATTTTATTGCTGTGCTATATTCAGTGTAAAAATAATATTTCCTCTTGTGGTTGCAGGATAGCCTCAGGAGATTCAGACATCACATGCTAGCATGACCATGTCTAGTGAAAGAAAAGATGCATTTCCTCTCATGGAAGTTTTGCATTCTGATAAATGCTGAACATACTTTTGTAAACAGTTCAATAGTGTTTCATGTAGTTCAGAAAACAATACCCCAAAATAAAAGTCTCAGAAGCAAAAGTCTTTTCTCTCACCTTTTGCCTTCCTGACTCTCAGTCCTGTTCTCCTCAGAGGCTAGCCGTAGAAACTAGAATTTCTCTTTCCCAAGATGGGTTTTAGAAACAAGCATTTCCTTTCTCCAGTGTCAGCCATAAAACCTAAAAATATGACTCTGGCTGTTGCTTTGCCCTATTTGTTAAAAACTGGCCATAAAGAAATTATCTGACCTGCCTTATATGGATGTAGCTAGTAAGACTCTCATTCCAGAGAGGGTCCTGCTACACACATAGAAGCAAGAAATGCATGCTTGGAGAGGCAAAAAGTAATGCTCTCAAATTCCTGGCCTTAAGTGATTCTCTTGCTCTGGCCTCCCAAAGTCCTGGGATTACAGGAATGAGCCACCATGCTCAGCCCACAATGAGGCTTTTGAACACTGGAGTGAAATAATGAATTTATGTTGAAATATCCATCAATTTCTAATTTATATGCATGTATTATAAAGGGGTGCTTGCTGAATTTTAGAAATACCTACTGTGCTGCCGGTCATGGTGACTTATGCCTGTAATTCCAGTGCTTTAGGAGGTTAAGGTGGGAGGATTCCTTGAGGCCAGAAGTTTGAGACCAGCCTGGGCAACATAGCAAGATTCCACTTCTACAAAAAAAAATTTAAAAATTAGCTGGGCATAATGGCATGTGTCTGTAGTCTTAGCTACTCAGGGGGTTAAGGTGGAAGGATACCTGGAGTCCAAGAGTTCAGGGTTAGAGTGAACTGTGATTGCACCACTGTACTCCAACCTGGGTAACAGAGCAAGACCCTGTCTCTGGAAAAGACAGAAACAAACAAACAAATACCTACTGTGCATTAAATTATTTTTATATGTTTAACATATTCATCAGGAATATCATAGTAATAGATTTTCTAACATTATAATCATTCTTACATTACTTTAATTACATTTTATTTTATTTTAGTTTTTCATTTTGAACAGCAGTTTACACTGACAGAAATGGTTGAGCTCTTAAAGACATCCCTTTTTGGTCATGATATTATTCTTTTAATGCCTTTCTGAATTGAGTTTTGCACTATTTTAATTTAGAACTTGGTATATTTCGTTATACATCTATTAATATTTTATTGCACTAAGCTTCAAACATTTTTATAAGATTATTTTATTTGTGAGAAGTGAATTGGAACGTTTTCATATTTTTCCATGCTCTAAGAGGGTTTATATAGAATCAAAATAGTGTTCTTTGAAAGAATTTACATAAAGAGATTCCTAGGCTTGTTACTTTTAATGTAGTGATTCTTTGATAACTTTTCCGATTTCTTTGACAGCTATTCATTTGTTCATGTTTTCTATTTTTCCTTGGGTAAAACTGAGTAATTTATATTTTGTACAGTATTTTTCATTTTCCCTAGATAATATATTATTAGCATAGTAGTATAAATTGTATTATCATATAATGAATAAAACTTCAATTTTTTGGAGTAATATACCTTTTGTAATTGCTAATTTTTAAAAACATTAATGTGCATTTTAAAATGTTGGCATCTGAGTTTTCTGAGTTAAAATCCTGTGTCTCTGTAACCAATGCTAAATACATTTGATCATTAAAGTCACAGTGTGTATACTAGGAAAGCTGTCTTAAATGCTTGATTTTAAGTCTACATAACACAGTTCTAATTGAAGAATTTTACAGAGATGTTAATGTATCTACTTATAATGTCCAAAATCATCATCAAAATTTGTTCAACTGTATAAAATTTAGTATATATTTCAAAGATACTTAACACTATATTATACTATCTGATTTGAATATATATTGGAGAACAACTATACAAGGGAATAGTAAATTCACTATAATTTTGAGAAAGAAATGTTTCTTTTCTGTCATTTGTTTTAACACACTAGAGGAATTTCATTTCAATAAATGTAAATATATATTTTCATATAAATAAACATGATTTTAATGAGAAATAATTTGTATAGTTCTGTGAAATTAAATGATATTTTAGGAAATTTAAGAATATACAAGATACCCTTCAGATTTTTAATCAAAGGTAAAAAATCAATGACAACAAAGTAGAATGCATGTATTTCAGTAATCAGTGACCCTTATAAGTTTCACGCTTATCATAAATTAAGATTTCTGTATGATGATAAATTAATATCATATGGATTCCAAAGAATATTGATGTATATTTGACAGCAAGCATGCAAAATATTCACATGATATATTGACATAGTAGAAGAGTCATGAGTTTTCACTGTATTTCCCTTAAGTCCTTCTGCTATTGTTTTAGACAGATAAGAAGTCTCAAATGGATGAGTCTGATTGCATTATCTTCCAATAGCTAAAATATGTTCCCTGTTGAGAAAACAGTCAGTGATTTAAGGCCCTAACCACACAGGAAAACAAATTTGGTACCCATTTATCTTGAGACTAATTTCAAGAAATGGTCATTGCGTATGTATGTGTACATATGTGTGTTATCTATTTTCAGATGTATAAATTATTTATTTAGAATTACTATATATACACACACACACACACACATATATATATATATAATCTCCACACATGGGGCTCATGCCTGTAATCTCAGCACTTAGGGAGGCTGAGGCAAGAGGATTGCTTTTGCCCAAGAGTTCAAGACCATCCTGGGCAACATAGTGAGATCTTGTTTCTATTCAAGAAAAAACATAATAAAACAATAAAATTATATACATATATATTTCTCTAAGAATGAAAACTTGTTCATGTTGCCATATTGTCAGAGTAATTCCTATTGAACTTGAGTATGCATGTGTGTTTCATCTTCCTCAAAACTAGATTAGAAAAAATTTGACATTCTGTCCCGATGATTCTTTCAAATAAATCAGTTACTGCATTAAGATGCCTATCTCAATTGTCAATGTATAGCTTTGTTGGATTAACATTTTTTTGTTTTGCTTTGTTTTCATCCTATCTAGACATACCCAGAATGTGTAAACCTAATTTCTCAAACTGGCCAAGTGTACTGTAAAGCAGAGGATTCACAGAGGAGCACAGTCTGCACACTGTGGACCCATAAGAGAGTCACGGATTTGCAAGTAAGAGATATATTCTTTATAGACTTATTAAATGCCACACACACAAACACACATGGGCACAAGCACACACATTCTTTTTCCTCAAACCATGTAAATGCTATGGTTGACAATATAATAAGGTGCTATTAAATTCATTGTAAATGTTACAAAACGTTTTGTCAATTTTTTGAAAACAACCTTGAAACATAAGCTCTTTACTCTCAACCGTCCTCATCCACCTCAGCAAACCTGAAGATTAAGAATGGTGTATGTCGCAGGGTTGAGGCAGGATAAGACAGGGCACCAAATAGGACTCCATTGTAATAAATGGTCTAAAACCTCAACAGCAGGAGGAATTTAGTACTGTACTTCTTTACCTTGATCAGGCAGGACATTAAAACTCCACCAATATGAGAAATGAAGGGGAATGGGCTCTTAATTTCCTATTGATACTCTTTCATATGGATTGACACTCATCTACAGATGCCTACTAGCCTTTAAGTCTTGGCAGGCTCTAGGCCCAACTGTAGGTATTCTGTAAAGCCTATCACAGCCTACTTTTGGCCAGCCAATCAAATAAACTAATTTATTTTAATAGAATATCAAAATATTAACATACTAACTTACATTTGATTCTCTAAACCAAAGAACTATCCAAGAGTTGGAATTTTGGTGGATGTCATGGCAGGCTCTTTTGGGAAACAGACCTGGGGATTTTAGAAATTCTCAGTAACATCATAAAGTCAACCCTTCAATAATGCTAGAATCTGTTTGACGTGTTTTCTTTTCTATTTCCATTGTTTTAAATTTAAAATAGCATTCTCCCAGTATAATTGAGATAGAGAGTACAAATGACAGAAGATACTAAGCTAAAACCTTAGCTGAATGTAGAGTTAGGTTAAGAGTACAGCTTTATCTCGTGAATTGTTTTACGTGATAAATGTACACATATTTGAATTCAAATTCCAAAGAAATGCTATAATGTCCTAAAATGTTTTAATGTCATAATTATAGACCAAAATGAAACAGCTATAATTAAATATGTTGCTTATATATTGAACTATTTTAATTTAAGAAATAGTAACATTGAATTATATTTTGAGCAGTAATTTGAA
>NW_016830208.1:17171-18455 GCF_001698545.2 Rhinopithecus bieti
TTTTTTTTTTTTTTCAATTTTGATGTTACAATCTTTAAAGTTGTTAGAAACCTGCATTTAAGAGTACGTGTTGGAGGTCTGTAGCTGATTATAAAACCAACTTGAATATAATGAAGGTAAAACAATTGTGAGTGACAAAATTTTAAAACAATTTAGAAGTCTTAGAACAATTGTGAATGACAAAAGTTTTGGAACAGCCACGGTAGATATTTGGTTATTTTTGTGACAAACAATAATTTAACCAAATAATTATAATTATTACTGATAACATATACTGAGAAATATTACAGGAATTTTATACAATTTTGGAATACACACCAATAACCCATAATATAAATGCGGTTTAAAGAATACTAAACACCACTTTATACTTGACAATACATCCTGTATGATTTTAATATGCCAAATAAGCCAAATATGTTATTTTCTGGACTTTAGAGTATTTAAAACTTGAAAACCTAAATAATTCCCTTTAAATTTTAGCCAACCAGAGAACTTTTACAAGATTAACCCTTTTACCAGGAAACACATTTAACTTCTCTTTTATAACTGATATGGTTAGGCTTTGTGTCCCCACTTAAGTCTCATCTTGAATTGTAATCCTCATGTGTTGAGGGAGGGAAGTGATTGAATCATAGGGGCAGTTCCTCCCATGCTGTTCTCCTGATAATGAGTGAATTTTCATGAGACCTGACAGTTTCATAAACGGTAGTTTCTCCTTCTCACTCACGTGCTGTCTTTTGCCTGCCACCATGTAAGATGTGCCTCTTCCCCTTCCGCCATGATTATAAGTTTCCTGAGACCTCCCCAGCCATGTGGAACTGTGAGTCAATTAAACCACTTTTGTTTATAAATTACCTAGTCTCGGGTATGTCTTTACAGCCAGGTAAAATTGGACTAATACTATACCTTGCATGTAAAACTGTTTCTCCAATAGTCTTAAGCACATTACAGTGTTAACTCTTAGCAACTTTTATTTTTGATTAAAAACCTAGTAAGTAAGCAATTTTAAAGATGTATAAGATTGCAGAGCCCATAACTTTCCCCAGCCTAGCCAGGGGACCTGGCTAACTCTGTATGTTCTCAGGACTTACCTTGAATTTAGTGGCTGTAAAACAGACAAGTTAAACAATTACTAAAAGTTATAGAAGCAGTTTATTGCCTTAAAACATTTACCAAACAGTATGGTAAATGGGTGCCTAGTTTAGACCAAATGTATAAACTTGTAAGAAATTTATTTATTTTTACCAATGATCTTTTTAACTGTTTTTATTTTTTAAAGAT
>NW_016830209.1:0-1037 GCF_001698545.2 Rhinopithecus bieti
CCTCCCAAAGTGCTGGGATTACAGGCTTGAGCCACCGCGCCCGGCCCACTTTTCTTATTTTTTACATTTAAAAGATGACATATGTAGGCCAGGCATGGTGGCTCACGCTTGGAATTCCAGCACTTTGGGAGGCTGAGGCGGGCAGATCACTTGAGGTCAGGGGTTTGAGACCTGCCTGGCCAACATGGTGAAACCTCGTCTTTACAAAATACAAAATTAGCCGGGCGGAAACCTCATCTCTACAAAAATACAAAAATTAGCCGGGCATGGTGGTGCACGCCTGTAATCTCAGCTGCTCGGGAGGCTGAGGCAGGAGGATCACTTGAACCCGAGAGGCAGAGGCTGCAACAAGCTGAAATTGTGCCACTGCACTCCAACTTGGGTGACGGCAAGACTCCATTTAAAAAAAGAAAAAGAAAAAAGATGACGAATGTTAAATTAAAAAAAATAAAATTATATAATAAAACAGAAAAGGAAAACATAAGTAACCTATATCCCATCACCCCCAAATAACCAGCAATAATATGTTGAGACATTTTCTTTTGTTCCTCTCAATTTGCATTCACATTGCTGAGATCATATGGCATGTACAAGCTTCTACCATTATGATGTCCATGACCCTGTTTTTATTTTAATCTGAAGCCAGCTGCTGGATGAGTGGTTCTCAACCCCTGCTGCTTACCGGATTTACCTGTGCCCCTCTTCCCTAGGTTCTACCCCTAGAAATCAACTCAGGACATAAAGAAAATCTAGAATAAATGTAACAATTCAAAAAAATCCTGTTTTTACTTCACATGGAATCATCTGATAAATATTTATTGAGCAAATATGTGCTGAGCACTATAAAGGATGCTTTTAAAAAAATTTTTTGGAGATGGGGTCTCACTCTGTAGCCCAGGCTGGAGTGCAGTGGCACGACTGTAACTCAGTGCAGCCTCAAACTCCTGGGCTCAAGCATTCCTCCTGCCTCAGCCTCCTGAGTCACTGGGATTAAAGGTGTAAGCCACCATGCTCAGCTCACGATGCATTTCTTTTTT
>NW_016830210.1:0-369 GCF_001698545.2 Rhinopithecus bieti
GCGATATGTGGGAGCACTTTGAGACCTATCATGATAAAGGAAATATCCGCAGATAAAAAGCAAAAAGATTTCTGAGATACTGCTTTATGATTTCTGAATTCATCTCATGGAGTTACACTGTTCTTTTCATTGGGCAGTTTGCTAACACTCTTTCGTTGGAATATGCAATGGCATATTTTGGAGAGCATTGAACTTTATGCTGACAAAGGAAATATCTTAAGACAAAAACTGGAAACAAACTTTCTGAGAAAGTGGCTTGTGATGTGTTATTTCATCTCACAGAGTTACACCTTTCTGTTCATGCAGCAGTTTGGTAGCACTGTTTTCGGGGAATCTGAGAATGGATACTATGGATCGCATTCAAGCCTA
>NW_016830211.1:0-5878 GCF_001698545.2 Rhinopithecus bieti
GCTATTGCAGTTTCAACTAAAACAGTGTCATCAAACTGCTCAATGAAAAGAATGATGTAACTCTGTGAGATGAAATTACACATCACAAAGCTGTTTCTCAGAAAGGTTCTTTCTAGATTTTATCTGAGGATACTTCCTTCTTCACCATATGCCTCAATGCGTTCCCAAATATCCCTTTGCAGATTCCAGGAAAACAGTGTTAGGAAACTACTAAATGAAAAGAAAGGGTTAAATCAGTCACATGAATTCAAACAACACAAGGAACTTTCTCAGAAAGCATCTTTCTACCTTTTTATCAGAGGATATTTCCTTTGTCACCATAGGTGTCAATGCGATCCAAAATATTTCTTCTCAGATTCCCCAAAAACACTGAAGCCAAACTGCTCCATGAAACGAACACTGCATCTCTGGAAGATTAATTCACACATCACAAAGCAGTTCCTCATAAAGTTTCTTTCCAGTTTTTAACTGAGAATAATTATTTTTTCACTTTCGGCCTGAATGCGGTCCCAAATATTGAGCAAACTGCTCAATGATAGCAACAGTGTAACTCTGTGAAATGAGAACACACATCACAAAGAAGTTTCTCTGAAAGTTTGAAAGTTTCTTTCTAGTTTTTATCTGAGGATATTTCCTTTGACACCATAGGCTTCAATGTGATCCAAAATATCCCTTCTCACATTCCCCAAAAACAGGGCTACCAAGTTGCTCCACAAACAGAAAGGTGTAACTCTATGACATGAATTCAGAAATCGCAAAGCAGTTCCACAGAAAGCTTCTTTCTAGTTTTTGTCTCAGGATATTTCCTTCATCACCTTAAACTTCAATGCACTCAGAAATATCCCATTACAGACTCCAAGAAAACAGTGTTAGCAAACTGATCAGTGAACAGAGCAGTGTAACACTGTGAGATGAATTTACAAATCACAAAGTGATTTCTCAGAAAGCTTCTTTTTGTTTTTTCTATGAGGATATTTTCTTTGTCACCATGTTCTTCGTTGCACTCCCAAATATCCTATTGCAGACTCCAGGAAAACAGTGTTATCAAAAGACTCAAAGACAAGCTTGGCTTAGCTCTGTGAGATGAATTCATAATCCACAAAGCAGTTTCTCAGAAAGCTTCTTTCTAGTTTTTATGTGAGGATATTTCCTTTTTCACTATAGGCCTCAATGTGCTCCCAAATATCCCTTTGGAGACTCCAGGAAAACAGAGTTAGCAAACTGTTCCATTAAAAGAAAGGTGTAACTCTGTGAGATGAATTCACCCATCACAAAGAACTGTATCAGAAAGTTTCTTTCTAGCTTTTATCTGAGGATACTTTCTTTTTAACCATAGGCTTCAATGTGATCCACAATATCCCTTCTAAGATTCCTCTAAAACAGTGCTACCAAACTGATCCATGAAAATAATCACGTAAATCTGGGAGATGAATTAAAGCATCACAAAGCAGTTTCTCAGAAAGCGTCTCTCTAGTTTTTATATGATGCTATGTTGTTTGTCACCCTAAATTTCAATGCACTCCAAAATGTTCCATTGCAGATACCAAGGAAACAGTGTAAGGAAACTGCTCACTAAAAAGAACAGTGTAACCGTTTGAGATGAATTCACACATCAGAAAGCAGTTTCTCACAAAGCTTCTTTCTAGTTTTTATCTGAGGATAATTCCTTTTTCACCATAGGACTCAATGCACTCGTAAATATTCCCTTGTAGGTTCCATGAAAACAGTGTTAGCAAACTGCTCCTAGAAAAGAAAGATGTAACTCTGTGAGATGAATTCACACATCACCAAGAAGATTCTCAGAAAGCTTCTTTCTGGTTTTTAACTGATTATATGTCCTTTGTCACCATGACTTTAAGGCAATCCAAATTATCCCTTCTCAGATTCCGCAAAAACTCTGCGACCAAACTGCTGCATGAAAAGTATTTTGTAACTCCAGTAGATCGATTCACACATCACAATGCAGTTTCTCAAAAAATTTCTTTCTAGCTTCTTTCTGAGGATATTTCCTTTGTCACCATAAGATTCAATGTGATCTGAAATATCCCATTGCAGATTCCAAGAAAACACTGTGAGCAAACTGCTCAATGAAAAGTTCAGCATAAGTCTGTGAGATGAGTTCACACGTCACAAAGCAGTTAATCAGAAAGGTTCTTTTTGGTTTTTATCTTATTATACTTTCTTTGTCACCATTGGCTTCAAAGCACTCCCAAATATCTTATTGCATATTCCACGAAAACAGTGTTAGCAAACTGCTCAATGAAAAGAACAGTATAACTCTGTGAGATGAATTCACACATCACAAAACACTGTCTCAGAAAGCCTCTTCTTAGTTTTTATATGAGTATATTTCCTTTGTCAACATAGGCTTCAATGTGATCCAAAATATGCCTTCTCTGTTTCCCCTAAAACAGTGCTACCAAACTGATCCATTAAAAGAATCATGTAACTTTGTGAGATGAATAAACACATCTCAAAGCAGTTTCTCAGAAAGCTTCTTTATAGTTTTTATATGAAGATACTTCCTTTGTCACCGTAAGCTTCAATGCTCTCCAAAATATCCCCTTGCAGATTCCAAGAAAACAGTGTTAGCAAACTGATCAATGAAAGCAACCATGTAATTTTGTGAGATGAATTCAAACATCACAAAGCAGTTTCCAGAAAGTTTCTTTTGCTTTTATCTGAGGAAGTTTCCTTTTAACCATAGGCTTCATTGCGCTCCCAAATATCCTATTGCAGATTCCATGAAAACAGTGTTAGCAAACTGCTAATTAAAAGAACAGTGTAACACGGTGAGATGAATTCACAATCAAAAAGCCGTTTCTCAGAAAGCTTCTTTCTACATTTCCTTTGAGGAAAGAGGCATATTCCTTTTATCACCATAAGCCTCAATGCGATTGGGATTATCCCTTTGCTGATTTCACAAAGAAAGTTTTAGCAAATTGCTCCATTGAAAGAAAGGTGTAACTCTATGAGATTAATTCACACATCACAACGAAGTTTCAGAGAAAACTTCCTTCTAGTTTGTATCTGAGGATATTTCCTTTGTCACCACAGGCTTCAATGTGATCCCAATTATCCCTTCTCAGATTCCTCAAGAAGAGTGCTACCAAACTGCTCCATGAGTAGAATCGTACAACTCTGTGTGGTGAATTCACAAATCACAAAGGAATTTCTGAGAAAGCTTTTTTTTTGTTATTGTCTGAGGATATTTCCTTTATCACCATAAGCTTCAATGTGCTCCAAAGTATCCTATTGCAGGTTCAACGAAAATAGTGTTAGTGTTATCAAACTGCTGAATGAAAAGAACACTGTAGCTCTGTGAGGTGACCTCAAACATCACAAGGTGGTTTCTCAGAAAGCTTCTTTCTAGTTTTTATATGAGGGTATTTCCTGTGTCACCATAGGCTTCAATGCACTCCCAAATATCATGTTGCCGATTACACAAAAACAGAGTTACCAAACCGCTCGATGAAAAGAACGATGTAAGTCTGTGAGATGAATTCACACATCGCAAAGCAGTTTCTCAGAAAGCATCTTTCCAGTTTCTATCTGAGAATACTTCCTTTTGTACCATAGACTGCAATGCACTTCCAAATATCCCTTTGCAGATTCCACGAAAACAGTGTTAGCAAACTACTCAATGAAATGAAAGCTCTGACCCTGTGAGAAGAATTCACAAATCACAAAGCAGTGTGTCAGAAAGCTTATTTCTATTTTCTTTCTGTGGATATTTCCTTTATCACCATAAGCTTCAATGTGTTCCAAAATATCATATTGCAGATTCCACAAAAATAGAGTTAACAAACTGCACAATGAATAGAAGAGTGTAACTCTGTCAGATAAATTTACACATCACAAAGCAGTTTCTCAGAAAGCTTCTTTCTACTTTATATATAAGGATATTTCCTTTGTCACCATAAGCTTCAATGCGCTCTGAAATATCCCGTTGCAGATTCCAAGAAAACAGTGTTATCAAACAGCTCAATGAAAAGAACAGTGTAACTCTGTGAGATGAATTCACGCATTACAAAGCAGTTTCTCAGAAAGCTTCTTTCTAGTTTTATCTGCGGATATGTCCTTTTTCACCATAGGCCTCAATGTGCTCCCAAATATCCCCTTGCAGATACCATAAAAAGAGTTTTCACAAGCTGCTCAATGAAAAGAATGGTGTAACTCTGAGGGATGAGTTCCCACATCACAAAGAACTTTCTCAGAAAGATTATTTCTAGTTTTTATCTGAGGATATTTCCTTTGTCACCATAGGCTTCTATGCGATCCTGAATATCCCTTCTCAGATTGCCAAAAACAGTGCTACCAAAGTGATCCATGAAAAGAATCATGTACCTCTGTGAGATGAATTCACACATCACAAAGCAGTTTCTCAGAAAGCTTCTTTCCAGTTTTTATCTGAGGATATTTCTTTATTCACTATAGGCCTCAATGTGCTCCCAAATATCACTTTACAGATTCCACGAAAACAGTGTTAGCAAACGACTCCATGGAAAGAAAGGTGTAACTCTGTGAGATGAATTCACACAACACAAAGCAGTTTCTCTGAAAGCTTCTATCTAGTTTTTATTTGAGGTGTTTCCTTTGCCACCATAGGCTTCAATGCCATCCAAAACATCGCTTCTCAGGTTCCCCAAAATCAGTACTAAAAAGCTGCTTGATGTAAAGAAAGGTGTAACTCTGTGAGATGGATTCACAAATCAGAAAGCAGTTTCTCAGAAAGTTTCTATTTAGTTTTTGTCTGAGAATATTTCCTTTATCACCATAAGCTTCAATACTCTCCAAAATATCCCCTTGCAGATTCCAAGAAAACAATATCAGCAAACTGCTCAATGAAAACAACAGTGTAACTTTGTGAGATGAATTCAAACATCACAAAGCAGTTTCTCAGAAAGTTTCTTTTGATTTTTTATCTGAGGATGTTTCTTTTGTAACTATAGGCTTCAATGCGCTCCAAAATATCCTATTGCAGATTCCACAAAAATACTGTGATCAAACAGCTCAATGAAAAAACAATGTAACTCTGTGAGATGAATTCACAAATCAAAAAGCAGTTTCTCAGAAAACTTCTTTCCAGTTTTTCTCTGAGGATATTTCCTTTTTCACTATAGGCCTCAATGTACTCCCAAATATCCCTTTCAGATTGCAGGAAAAGAGTGTTCACAAACTGCTCAGTGAAAAGAACACTGTAACTGAGTGGGATGAATTCACACATCATAACCCAGTGTCCCAGAAAGCTTCTTTCTAGTTTTTACCTGAGGATGTGTAGTTTTTCAACATAGGCCACAATGTGCTCCGTATATCCCTTTGCAGATTCCACAAAAACAGTGTTAGTAAATGGCTCCATGTAAAGAAAGGTGTAACTTTGTGAGATGAATTCACACATCACAGAGAACTTTCTCAGAAAGCTTCTTTGTAGTTTTTACCTGAGGATATTTACTTTGTCATAATAGGTTTCAATGCAATCCAAACTATCCCTTTGCAGATTCCCCAAAAACTGTGCTACCAAACAGATCCGTGAAAAGAATTGTGTAACTCTGTGAGATGAATTAACTCATCACAAAGCGATTACTCAGAAAACTTCTTTCTACTTTTTCTGTGAGCATATTTCCTATGACACCATGAGCTTCAATGTGCTATGAGAAATCCCATTGCAGACTCATAGAAAACAGTATTACAAACTGCTCAATAAAAAGAACAGTGAAACACTCTGAGATGAATTCACACATCACAAAACAGTTTCTCAGAAAGCTTCTTTGTAGTATTTATTGTGGATATTTCCTTTGTCACCATAGGCTTCAATGTGCTCCCAAATATCCTGTTGGATATTCCATGAAAACAGTGTTAGTAAAGTGCTCCATGAAAA
>NW_016830211.1:6697-7964 GCF_001698545.2 Rhinopithecus bieti
ACTATCAAATATTCTATTGTAGATTCCACAAAACAGTGTTATCAAACTGCTCAATGAAAAGAATGGTGAAACTCAAAGATGAATTCATACATCACAAAGCAGTTTCTCAGAAATGTTTCTAGTTTTATCTGAGGATATTTCCTTTTGCACTATAGGCTTCAATGCACTCCCAAAATCCCTTCGCAGATTCAAAGAAAACAGTGTTAGCAAATGGCTTCCTGAATAGAGAAGTATAAATCTGTGACACGAATTCAAACATCACAAAGAATTTTCTAAGAAAGATTCATTCTAGTTTTTATTTGAGGATATCTCCTTTGTCACCATAGGCTTCAATGCAATGCAAAATATATTTTCTCAGATTCCCCAAAAACGGTGCTGCCAAACTGATCCATGAAAAGAATCATGTAACAGTGTGAGATGAATTAACACATCACAAAGCAGTTTCTCAGAAAGTTCCTTTCTAGTTTTTATATGAGGGTATTTCCTTGGTCACCATAAGCTTCAATGCACTCCAAAATATCCCATTGTAGACTCCAGGAAAACAGTGTTAGCAAACAGCTCAATGAAATGAACAGTGTAAATCTGTTAGATGAATTCACACATCACATAGCAATTTCTCCGAAAATTTCCTTCTACATTTTCTCTGAGGATATTTCCTTTTTCACCACAGGCCACTATGCGCTCCCAAACATCCTTTTGCAGATTCCACGAAAACTGTGTTAGCAATCTGCTCCTTGAACAGAAAGGTGATACTCTGTGAGATAAATACACACATCACAAAGAAGTTTCTGAGAAAGCTTCTTTCTAGTCTCTATCTGAGGATATTCCCTTTGTCACCACAGACTGAAGCGATCCAAAATATCCCTTTTCAGGTTCCCCAAAAACAGTACTGCCAAGTTGCTCCATGAAAAGAATGGTGTGCCTATGTGAGATGAATTCACACATCACAAAGCTCTTTCACATACAGCTTCTTTCTCGTATTAATCTGAGGATGTTTCCTTTTTCTCCATATTCTTCAAAGCACTCCACAATATCCCATTGCAGATTCCAGGAGAAAAGTGTTAGCAAATTTCTCAACAAAGAGAATGGTGTAACCCTGTGAGATGAATAGACACATCACAAAGGAGTTTCACAGAAAGCTTCTTTCTAGTTTTGTATGAGTATATTTCCTTTTTCAACATAATCATCAGTGCGCTCGTGAATATCCCTTTTCAGATTCCAGGAAAATAGTATTAGCAAACTGATCCATGAAAGAAAAGTGTAAATC
>NW_016830212.1:0-1458 GCF_001698545.2 Rhinopithecus bieti
TACCAGAGATTCACTTCTGAATTTAGAATGTAGCCATGCCCATTCATTGACATATTGTCTATCGCTGTTTTGCCCTAGAAAACAGCTTTGAATAGTTGCAGTAGAGACCATTAAGCTGGCAAAGCCTAAAATATGTATTTTCTGACCCTTTACAGAAAAAGTTTGCTGACACCTGGCATAAACCATACAAGAATTTTATGTGGTCAAATCTAAAATCCACCTTAGCACAAAAAATAACATTGTAAACAACAAGGAACTGGGAAGAATATTTGTAATATATGTAGCATAAAATAGTTGCAGTATATATGTTAGATATATAAAGAGTTTTTACAAAAAACTAAGAAAAGTTGTACACTAGCAGAAAAATGATCAAAATACAGAAATAGGCAATGCACAGCATAGGTATGATAAATAGCCAGTAAACCAGTGTTTAAAGAAATGTATTAAAAAATACCACAAACAGATATTAGCAGGGGTCCCCAGCCCCCTGGCTGTGGACTAGTACTGTCTGTGGTCTGTTAGGAACTAGGCTGCACAGCAGGAGGTGAGGAGCAGGTGAACATTACCGCCTGAGCTCCACCTCCTATCAGATTAGCAGCGGCATTGAATCTCACAGGAACGTGAACCTATTGTGAACTGCATATGTGAAGGATCTAGGCTGCATGCTCCTTATGAGAATCTAATACCTGATGATCTGAGGTGGAACAGTTGCATCCTGAAACCATCACCCCTCCTCCCGCTATTTGTGGAAAAATTGTGTTCCATGAAACTGGTCTCTGGCACCAAAAAGGTTGGGGACCACTGGGTATTAAGAAACCAAGAGAAGAAAAATACTCTCTGTGGGCCAAAATGTGGAAAAACAGGGTCTCATGAGCTTTTGGTGGGTGTGAAAACTGAAGAGGAGTTGGCAGCATGTAGGAGAACATTTAACATGTATATAACTTTTTTTTTTTTTGAGATGGAGTCTTGCTCTTTTGCCCAGGCTGGAGTGCAGTGGCACGATCTCGGCTCACTGCAAGCTCTGCCTCCCGGGTTCATGCCATTCTCCTGCCTCAGCCTCCCCAGTAGCTGGGACTACAGGTGCCCGCCACACCTGGCTAATTTTTTGTATTTTTAGTAGAGACGGGATTTCACCATGTTAGCCAGGATGGTCTCGATCTCCTGACCTTGTGATGGGCCCACCTTTGGCCTCCCAAAGTGCTGGGATTACAGGCGTGAGCCACGGGGGCCAGCCGTTTATACGTTTTGGTAAAGCAACTCCACTACTAGGATTTACTCTAAGTAAGCAGTTAAGGAGCAGTACAAAGATTAAGTTCCAAGGACGTTCATTGCAGGACTGTATATAATGGTAAAACATTGGAAGCAAGTTTAGATGTAAAAGGATATGGCATTCTTTAAGTAAATTATCAACTCATGGGATAAAATATTCTAAGCTATTAAGATTATGTTGTTGGACTT
>NW_016830212.1:2658-7409 GCF_001698545.2 Rhinopithecus bieti
GAAAGCCAGTATTACTACCGGTGATTCCGTGGGCCTCTCCTCTGGCTGGACTTTCTTCATATTTGGTTAGCTTTGACAAAAGGAAGTGCTCTGGTCCATTGAAGGGTAGAGGGGAGAGAGAAGGGAATTCAACAGCCCTCCTCACTTCTACAATGAGCTAGGACTCCAGAAATGTCTTGGTTTTTCCTTTCCCTATCCCCTTATAAATCAGGGATTATGGAATGATGAAAATCCTAGTGGGATTTTTTTTTTCTTTGAGTATTATAGGAAGTTCTTTGTGAAGAATGCACTGATGAATAATGTTATAAAATGTGAAAATTTGAAGTTATTTGAATATTTTTTGAAATATTTCCAACTGCCCACACATTATGAAAAGTGTGGGCAGTTGGAAAGACTTGCTCGACCAGATCTCAAACACATTATACAATTACAGCATAATTATGACCAGAAATGTTGAATGATCAATTTAAGAGAACACATAGCCCTCAAGCAGATTCTAGCATATGGAAGACCTTAGTACGTGCTAAAGGAAATATCAGACTAATGAGAAGGGATGACATATTCAACAAAAGTGCTGAGGAAATTATCTTGGAAAAAATATTATGTTACATTCTCATACACCAACATAAATTTCAGATGCATTTAGAATTTAAAATGTAAGCATGAAAATTCTGGAGGATAACATAGGTAGTCGTAGAACAGATCTTAAATTGGGTAAACTATTTCTCAGCCCCAAAGCAGCGGAAAAACATACAAAAAAAAAATCATCATTTTCTGTTAAGTAAACTTATGCAAGTATGTTATGGTGCTATTGAAAACTCCATCTAAATAGAAGCAAGTGAGATATGTCAAATCCATTCTAGTATGACAGGACAGACAACAGGTTAGTATATTTAACATGTAAATATACTACCAGTCAGCAATCAAAGCACTAATGTCTTCATAGAAAAATGGGCCAACACAGAAATAGAAAGGAAAGGTGCACTTATGACCCCAAATGATACCAAAAACATATCTGACCTCCCTAGTAATAAAATAATACAAGCTAGGTGCAGTGGCTCATACTTCTAATCCTAGCACTTTGGGAGGCTGAGGCAGGAAGATTGCTTGAGGCCAGGAGTTTGAGGCCAGTCTGAGCAACATAACAAGACCCAATATCTATAGAAAATTAAAAAATTATCTGGGCATGGTGGCGTGCACTTGTAGTCCCAGCTATTCTGGAAGCTGAGGCGGGAGGATCACTTGAACCCAGGAGTTGGAGGCTGCAGTGAGCTGTGATCATGCCACCACACTCGACAATGGCGCAAGACCCTGTCTCTACAAATAAATACATAAATAAAATAATGCAAACCCAAGCAACAATCAAATACCTTTTCACCTATAAAATAAGAGGTTTTAAATATGTGCAAGATGATAACAGAACAGTGAGGTGATGATTTTTATCCATGGCAGATGAGAGAGTAAATTGCCCTAACTTTTAGGTATACACTTGAGCATAAAGTAAACAGAGCCTTAAAGCTCCTAGTTCTCTTCCACTTAATTATAGCAATCCTAGCAATCTATCCCAAGGGATGAACTGAATGTTCAACACAATTTATGCACAAGAATATTAATCATATATTTATAATCATCAAAAGTTGAACAGAAAGGCAAACTTTGCATGTTCTCACTTATTTGTGGGAGCTAAAAATCAAAACGATTGAACTTATGGAGATAGGGAGTAGAGGATAATTACCATAAGCTGAGAAGGGTAGTGGGGTGTGGGGAGTGGGGATCATTAATGGGTACAAAAACATAGTTCGATAGAATAAATAAGGTCTAGTGTTTGATAGCACAACAAGGTGAGGATAGTCAATGATAATTTAATTGTATATTTCAAATAACTACAAGAGTGTAATTGGATTGTTTATAACACAAAGGATAAATGCTTGAGGAGATGGATACTCCATTTACCCTAATATGGTTATTACATATTGTATGCCTGTAGCAACATATCCCATATACTCCATAAGTATATGTACCTACTATGTACTCACAAAAATTAAACATTAAAAAGAAGTTGAAAATAAACTATTATATTTTTATTGGGCATTCAAAAAATGCATTACGATGTCTCTATTGGATGGTTTTGGTATCTGTGAGATATGCCAAATATTCCATGTGTTGGAGAATTTTAATTGACATGGCCAAGTGCTTATGTGAAAAAAAGCTAACTACAAAACTATTTATAGCATGACTGATTTTTTTTTTCAAATCTCAGAAACATGGCTTTGATCATTTTAGTGCTCATGCCTGTTAGATTGTGCTTTTTTCATACAGACAGAGAGAACCTTCCCAAGGCATGAGAATTTCAGCCCAAAAAGGAAACATAAGGGATTGAGTCCTATATTCCAGTTATAGCAGTCATCCCCATCCTCTTCACTCTGCTTTCTCAATGCATCCTCTGTCAAAATTTTAAAAATTGTACTAGATTCAAATATTCAATTTCTATTTTCTTAATTATATTTCTAAATATTTGTTTTTCCTATATTGTTTACATCTTAAAAAACAGCTTAATTGAGGGATAATTGACATGCAATAAACTGCATGTATTAAATGGTGCAATTTGGTACATTTTGACATATGTATATACTCGTAAAACCATCACCATAATCAAGATAATGAACATAGCACAATTGGGATTTTATTATAAGAACATATGGCTTGGAAAGAACTATGCCATAAAGCTCAGATTATTTATATTTAACAAATTTTATTTTACTCTTTTGAATGTATTTTCAAAATTTTCTATGGTGTGCATGTGTTACTTATATGATCAGAAAACTTTGAGGAAAAGTTAGTGACAGTGACTGAAGGTGGGTGGCAGAGTGGTAGGTCAGGACTTGCTGCCTTATGGAAACCAAATAAAGAGAAATTCTTAGTGAGGAAGGCTCAAGACTTTGAAATCGCATGTATCAGATAATTAAGCTCCATCAAAAGGGGTCCAGCTCCATTTTGTGGAAAGCTGATAGAGGAGATTGAAGAAAAGAGAGCGAGTTAGGAAATGAATGGGCTTGGCAAGGTGGAAGAGGAGGGACTGGGGCCCAGGTGAGAAGATACGCCTAGACTCTAAGGAGGGATACTTCTTCCCCTGAGACCAGAAATAATGAAACTAGAGGGAGAAGAGATGTTAGAGAAAATTTTATATTGGGGATGGAGAGTTAATGGCTACATCACAGCATTACTTTTGCTTATGGAGCAGGAGGCAAGGTTATCTCCTACCAACAATTTGACTTAGCTGTCATAATGAAGGACATTGGTACCTATATTGAAGAACTACCTGGTGGCAGAAGACCACTGTTTGAAATAGCCCCTATTTTCCTGTTTTGCTAAATTTTGTCAGTAGACTGGGGCAGAAGAAAAGTGAGGTGTGGGATTAATTCAGTGTTGGAGTTGACAAAGAAGAGGGGGGTGAGTAAAGAATCAAAGAGTTAGGGACACAAGTTAGGTCAGGGATACTTTATTATTGCAGAAGCAATTGCTGGGATATAAATTAGAAATACCTACTGTTAAAAAAGCAGTGTGTATGTGTGTGTGTGTGTGTTTAAAAAATTAAAATTATCACTCTTATTACTGGAACATGGTTGATTTTATCATATTTCAAGTTGGATTATCACCTTCTCCTCCAGCTAATTGTTCACCCAATATCATTTGGTTAGCATTTTCTAAACACTCCCTGTGCTAATTCATTCCGTTGTTACAATATAGCAGTTAAATCAGCTCCCTTGTTTTAAATGAAATCCCAGGAGTAGATGTTCTACAAATGCCTGCCCAAAGTAGATGTTCTACAAATATGTTTAATAGATGACCAAGAATTCCTGTGCATTTACAGTCACATATAAAACAGTGCCTCATTAAATAATGGCTTTGAGATTCTTTCAGATAGCCACCAATAAGACAGTGTTAGCATTATCTGTAATAGATACTTGGGAAGAAAATAAATTTATCAGTATTCTAGGATCTCTAAAATGGAAGAATAGCCTACCCAACCAAATCAACGGCAAATGTGGTATTGTCCTCAGTTCTACACAGATCAGATGACAGCTGTGAATGGATGTTATCTAGTGAAAATTTCCCACCATATTATAGTTGCTTGCTTCAGGCATCTTCATGTTTTATTAAAGTCACTAAATAAATTGTCATTTCCTTTCCTTGCTCTTGGAATGTTCTAAAGTTTCTGAGAGTCATTACTTTTCAGAGAGCACATGAAATTATAGAAGTTGTTTATCAGCACTAGGTATTTCCTTTGAGAGTTGAGCTTTAGGGATAGCATATATTTATTTCCACCAATCATGCAAGCTAAAGGAAATTGTCAAGAACTAATATTAAATAGCCTGAATATATTTGCATTAACCCTAGATCCAATATTCACCAAAGATAATTTTCAGCAGTTTTTTGTATGCTTCCTATGTCTGCCGTTCTCATTTAAGCTATGTTCATAATTGAAGAGTCACTGTCCTGAATTTGTATTTTGAAAGATGCCAGCCTGTTAATTTATGGAGTATTTCAATGCCTGACTTTCAGATCTAAGTTTCGTCTTTTTTCCAGGAGAAGCCTCATACAGTGGCTGGGTGAAGTGACTTTGGTACTAGACTGCAAGTGTCTCAATGAAGGCACTTGAAACTTTCCGTGCCTCAGTTTCCTCATCTATAAGATGGTAATAGTATGTCTGGCTTTATACAACAGAACTTTTCAGAGATTCAATATGTGTT
>NW_016830213.1:0-867 GCF_001698545.2 Rhinopithecus bieti
TCCCGCCACAAGATCTGTTTATTAAGCACCTGCTGTGAGCCCAGCTAAAGAAAACAGAAATCTCTGTTTTCTGGCGTAAACAGACAGATGGCACCGTAAAGGCCCCTTCCCCAGGGTCCCCATTCCCCAGTCAATAGTCTTCCCGAGGGAGCTGTGAGCTGGTCACCAGATGGGCAGACATCCGCCCCAGCACGGTCTTCAGACTTAGGTTTGTGTGAAAATCAGGAGGGCGCTTATTCAAAATGCCCACTCCAGAGAGGCTGCCGGGCCCAGGGGCCTGAGGCCGCATGGCTGAGAGGCGCAAGCGGTGCAGGGCCCCATCCCCGCACAGCATCCGGCGGCCTTGCCTTCGTGGCCAGCCCAGCTGCGCACTCTGGGCCTCAGTTTCCCCATCTGCACAATGGAGATGCTTCCGACTCGACAGGGCTGCAATGAAGACGAAACCGGGTCCCACACGAGGAGGGCAGTGCAGAGCGGGGCCCGCACTCAGGAGCTGCAGAGGGCATCTGCGGGGGGCAGCGGCTGTCGCGAAGGCCTCCCACGGCCGCCCGCGGAGCAAGGGGACCCCGGCCGGAGGAGGGACGGCTGCGCCCTGCAGGCCGCTGCGCCCGAGCAGGCCCCGGCCTCCTGTCGTGCCCCCGGCCCGCGACAATCCGGGCAGGATGGGCGGCAAGACGCGGCGGGGCATCCGCGGATCCCGTCGGGAACGCTCACTTGGCCTCCGGTGCCAAGCAGCGGCGGGTGAGGCGCCCACAGCGCCCCCAAACCCAGGACGTGGCTCCAGCCCGTCCCCGGGCGCGCCGCCTCCTCCGCCGGGAGCGCGTCCGTCCCGCCCCCGCGCACGCGCGCGCCCCCGGCCTCCTACCT
>NW_016830213.1:5295-7389 GCF_001698545.2 Rhinopithecus bieti
TGGGATTACAGGCTTGAGACACCGCGCCTGGCAAAAAACATATATATTTAACTATGTACATACCGATTTCCAGTAGTCTCCATTTCTTTCTGTAGATCCAGATTTCTGTCTGGTATCCTTATCCTTAGGCCTGGAGGACTCCTTTTGCATTTCTTGTAGTGTGGATTGCTGAATTCTTTCATTTTTTGTGTGTTTTTAAAGGTCCTTATTTCAGTCACATTCTTGAAAGATTTTTAATTTTGACATAGAATTATAGGAAAACTTTATTTCTTTCAGTACTTTAGGGTGTTGCCACTTTGTTTTTGTAAAACTGGTATAAAGTGGACTTCCTGTACTTGTTATATAATTTTTGGAATGTATATTTAAATTAAAAACATTAAAATGGGCTGGACGAGGTGGTGCACGCCTGTGGTCCCAGCACTTTGGGAGGGGGAGACAGGAGGATCGCTTGAGGCCCAGAGTTGGAGACCAGTGTGGGCAAGATAGCAAGACCCTGTCAGTCTCTTATATATATATATATAATGTGTATATATATACACACACATATATACACACACACATATATACATATATATACAAACATACATACACACACACACACACATACATCGTGAATGTCCTACGTTCTTCTTAAGTTCCACCAACAGTGCATTTGAAGTAAAATGTGCCCAACCTTTGGGTTAAACCTACCTGCTGACGTGTAAGTTGTGTTTGTAAAACATTCTCAACAGCATTTGCTTTCCCGAGCATAGCAGTTTTCATGTTTTCCTCACACCTGAATGTCTAAAGTGCAAAACCTGTCAGAAATCATTTTCTTTGCCAAAAGATTCTAAAATACTTTTTTTTTTTGAGATCAGCTCACTACAACTTCCACTTCCCACGTTCACAGGATTCTCCTGCCTCAGCCTCGTGAGTAGCTGGGACTACAGGCCTGCACCAACACACCTGGGTAACTTTTGTATTTTTAGTAGAGACGGAGTCTCACCATGTTGGCCAGGCTGGTCTCGAACTCCTGACCTCAAGTAATCTGCCCACCTCGGTCTTCCAAAGTGTTGGGATTACAGGCGTGAGCCACCGCGCCTGGCCTAAAATAGTCTTACTTCAAGTAAAAGTGCATTAAAAACAAACTTCTCAGTTGCATCCCTGGAATCCATAGAAAGCCTGGGAGAGACAATCAAGTGCTACAGGATCAAGAGCTAAACAGGGGAGGACAAAGGTGGCTTCCTAACTGGGAGTCAAGGCAAAGTTATCTGCTTTGGTTTCCAATGGAGACCGGAACTCGGTTCACCTGTGACGGGACGACGTGGTCCAGAGGAGGCAGACTTTCTCTTCATGATGCCTTCAGATAGGAAATCTAGGATTTCTTTCTTTCCCTTTGATCTACTCACAATGCTCCCTTTCTGTTTCTCCAAGACCTTTTTTGGATCCCTAATGCGCAGGACCTAAGGGGCTGGTGCCCTTCCCTACCTTCTCTGTCTGGGTGTCTTCAGCACCCAAGCTCACCCAGAACATTACTGCCTGCCAGAGACAGCGAGAGGACCAAGGAGGGTGGCAGGTGCAGTGGGAACTACAGAGTCACCGTGTACCTACCTGTGCCTCATGGGCTCCTAGCAAATTGAATAAATGTCCCCTGAAGCTTCTCTGCAGGTCAGAGGGAAGGGGAGGGTGGCTGCTGACCTGGCGGGAGAAGCAAGCAAGAAGCACTGGGAGGATCTGGCCCTGCCCCTGAGCCTTGAAGACAGGCCTGGCTAGGCTGATTTTAATGGGTAGGCCAAAGAAAAGGTTCAAGGGCAGCCCAAACCCCAACCCTGAGATTAAGGCTTTCAAATGTCTGATCATTTTGATGTTGGTCCATAGAATCCATCCCGCCTTTATCAGAAGACTCCTTTGCTAAAATTCAGAGATCTGGGATTCCTGCTGGTTGCCGCACAGAAAGCCAATCACCGAGATGATTCTTGCCAAGGAAGGCGCTTTAATAGGGTGCTGCAGCGGGGGAGATGAGAACTCAGTCTCAAATCCATCTCCCTGGCCGACCAACACCAGAGGTTTAGATGGCAGGGAAGAAATGTAACAATGTGTAAGAAAACGGAACTC
>NW_016830214.1:0-1412 GCF_001698545.2 Rhinopithecus bieti
CTACTCATCAAGCTTCTTCTTCAGCACAACAAAGTGTCTTTAATACTTTACTTCTCCTTGTACAGTATTTGTTATAGGACATTTAATTAGTTTTTTTTTCTTTCTTTTTCAAGTTTACTGGAAAATTTCTATGATCACATCTTCAGAGAATTGAGCTGAGTGTGGTGGCTTGGGCCTGTAGTCCTAGCTAACTGGGAGGCTGGTACAGGACTGCATAAACCCAGGAATTCCAGGCTGCAGGGAGCTATGATCTACCACTGCATTTCACCCTGGGTGACAAAGTGAGACCTCATCTCCTAAAAAAAAAAAAATTGTCCCAGCATGGTGGCTTATTCCTACAATCCTAGTGCTTTGGGAGGCTGAGGTGGAAGGATCACTTAAGGCCAGGAGTTCAAGATCAGCCTAGTCAACGTAGTGAGACCCTGCCTCTAAAAAATATAAAAAATAAAAACAAAAATAAATATAGAGTAGAAATAATCCAGACTGGGCGCGGTGTCTCACGCCTGTAATCCCAGCACTCTGGGAGGCCAAGGCGGGCAGATCACAAGGGCAGGAGATGGAGACCATCCTAACACGGTGAAACCCCGTCTCTACGAAAAATACAAAAGAAATTAGCCGGGAATGGTGGCGGGTGCCTGTAGTACCAGCTACTCAGGAGGCTGAGGCAGGAAAATAGTGTCAACCTGGGAGGTGGAGCTTGCAGTGAGCCGAGATCGCGCCACTGCACTCTAGCCTGAGCGACACAGCGAGACTCTGTCTCAAACAAAAAAAAAAGAAAGAAAGAAAAGAAAGAATCCAGAAAACTCTCTGAGAGCCCATTTAGAATGGTTTGCTTTCAGAAGAACTAGCAAGACCTTTTTATGGCCTCACCCTGTGAAGTGCTCATACTCACGTGACTCAAGGAAAGTACATGCTCTCTGAATCATTCAGCATCATTACAGCAATAAGAGAATGACATGTGGGCAGTCATGGTGCTAAGTCATTGCCTGTTGGTTTTGCACGACTTGTTTTAGTTGCCTGAAGCTCCACATAGTTGTTTAATGTCAGTCATTTTCTTGAAGGTTGCTCTTTTACCATCAGTCCCAGACTCTACCATGGAGTGGCTTTAATTGTTGCCTGGATTAATCCAGATAGCTGATGTTTCACCCCTTTCAGCACCAAAACAAAATATTTTCAAAACTGTTCTCTATGGAATTTATCCTGTATTTATCCTTCCTCACATTTAAAATAGAGTATATTACATTTTATTTAACATTTCTGGAAGAATGCTATTATAAAATGTGATGCCCTTTGTCTGGAAAATGTATAGCCATGTCTGATTCGTGTCTCCATTACTCTAGGCCCACACTCGTTTTTAATTCTTAGGTCATATTTTTAGTGGTTTTATTTTTCACCTTCACTGTCAAGGTATC
>NW_016830214.1:2807-11948 GCF_001698545.2 Rhinopithecus bieti
TTTTTTTTTTTTTTGAAACGGAGTCTCTCTCTGTCGCCTAGGCTGGAGTGCAGTGGCGCCATCTCAGCTCACTGCAAACTTCGCTTCCCGGGTTCACGCCATTCTCCTGCCTCAGCCTCCCGACTAGCTGGGACCACAGGGCCCGCCACGACGCCCAGCTAATTTTTTTGTATTTTTAGTAGAGACAGGTTTTCACCACGTTAACCCGGATGGTCTCAATCTCCTGACCTTGTGATCTGCCTGCCTCGGCCTCCCAAAGTGGTGTGATTACAGGCATGTGCCACCGCGCCCAGCAGAGTGGAAGTTTCATCACTCTGTCGCCCAGTCTGGAGTGCAGTGGTGCCATCTCGGCTCACTGCAAGAGCCGAGTTCACGCCATTTTCCTGCCTCAGCCTCCCGAGTAGCTGGGATTACAGGAGCCCACCATCACGCCCAGCTAACTTTTTGTATTTTTAGTAGAGACGGGGTTTCACCATGTTAGCCAGGATGGACTTGATCTCCTGACCTTGTGATCCACCCACCTCAGCCTCCCAAAGTGCTGGGATTAGAGGCCTGAGCCACCGCACCTGACCACTACTTGTTTTTATAATGACTCATATGCACAAAATAATTTCTTAAATGCTATTTATTGGCTTTTAACTTTTCTAACCTATAGACAAAACAAGTGAAATGTAACTGTAATTATAGAAGAGACTAAACAGTGGAGAAAAGAGAATGGTAGGTAAGAGGAACAGCTTGTGCAAAGGCCCTGAGAAGGAAAAGCTTTGATGTGTTGATGAACCTGAGACCATGTGACTAGAGTACAGTGTTTGAGAAGAATAGTGGTAGGTGATGAGGATGGCTGGAGTCCAGCTAAGAACAGCCTAGTAAGCCACATTAAGCATGTGCACCTAATGAATAGTTTTAGGAAGTAGAGTCATATGGTTCATTGTTTTCTGTGGAGAGAATGCAAATATAAAAGGGGAAAGGGCTGGGCGCGGTAGCTAACGCCTGTAATCCCAGCACTTTGGGAGGCCGAGGTGGGTGAATCACCTGAGGTCAGGAGTTCGAGACCAGCCTGGCCAACCTGGTGAAACCTCGTCTCTACTAAAAATACAAAAATTAGGCCAGGCACAGTGGTGTGCGGTGGACCCCGCCTGTAATCCCAGCACTTTGGGAGGCCAAGGCAGGCGGATCATGAGGTCAGGAGATCAAGACAATCCTGGTCAACATAGTGAAACCCCGTCTCTACTAAAAATACAAAAATTAGCTGGGCGTGGTGGTGCGTTCCTGTAATTCCACCTACTCAGGAGACTGAAGCAGGAGAATCACTTGAACCAGGGAGTTGGAGGTTGCAGTGAGCCGAGATCGCGCCACTGCACTCCAAACAGGGGACAGAGTGAGACTCTATCTAAAAACAAAATACAAAAATTAGCTGGGCATCGTGGCGAGTGCCTGTAATCCCAGCTACTCGGGAGGCTGAGGCAGGAGAATCGCTTGAACACGGGAGGTGGAGGTTGCTGTGAGCCGAGATTGCGCCATTGCTTTCCAACCTGGGTGACAGAGTGAGACAGCGTTAAGAAAAGAGAAGGGAAGGCCAGGCGTGGTGGCTCATGCCTGTGGTCCCAGCACTTTGGGAGGCCGAGGTGGGCGGATCACGAGGTCAGGAGATCGAGACCATCCTGGCAAACATGGTGAAACCCCGTCTCTACTAAAAATACAAAAAACTTAGCCGGGCGAGGTGGCGGGCGCCTGTAGTCCCAACTACTCAGGAGGCTGAGGCAGGAGAATGGCGTGAACCCGGGAGGCAGAGCTTGCAGTGAGCGGACATCATGCCACTGCCCTCCAGCCTGGGCCACAAAGCAAGACTCTGTCTCAAAAAAAAAAAAAAAGAAAAGAAAAGAAAAGAAGGGAAGGGAAGGGAAGGGAAGGGAAAAAAGGGGAACGGAAGAAGCTCCTGTAGTAAATCTTCAGAGAGACAGACATGCCATTAGGCTAGAGATGAGAAGACCTGGGCAGATTGAAACATATTTTGGAAGTAGAATTTGAGCTTATGGCATTTACAAAAACAAATGAATTTTCATCTTAAAAAAAAAAAAAGAACAAAATTCAAGTTAATTACCAAGTGATAATTCTGAGGTCTTAATTTGTTATTTTTTGCGGGGGATGGAGCTGATGGTTTTCTGTGAGTTATTGAAAGGTCTTTCCAGGACAGCTAAAAGAACTTAGGCTAAGGAGAATTGGTAAATTTAAAAGCAAATAATGAGGTAGAAGAAGAGATTAAATCATTTTATTTTAAGTATTAAAGAGTCAGACCTAAAACAGAGACATGAGATATCAATGAGTGATGTCTTATTGTAGCCAGTCTTATTAAGCTTTATTAGAAGGATGGGCTCAGAGACCTACTTCTCCAGGCTTCATATCTGCCTCTTTGATGAAATAGAGAAACACTCAAGGCCTTTACTACACAGTGGCGTAGAGATGTTACTTCTCTAAAATATATTGCATAACAAGCTTATGCATGTGAAATAACTTTAAAACACATTCATTTCACTGGACTCATCCAGTTTGGGATCTAGCCAGTGGCAATACCAAGTGATAGTTTTGGGAGACGCAAATCATCCCTAAAATCTCCATCAGCCTCTTATCAAAGCTCCCAATTAAATATACAGTCTAAAGAATAAGACATGCTCTGCAAATGTAGCTTTGAGGCTTGTTTGCTAACCCTGTTGTATTAGTTTGCAGGGTTGCCATAACACGAAGTACCACAGACTGGATTGTTTAAAACAACAGAAATTTGTTTCTCTCTCTTTCTCTCTCTCTGTCTCCCATTTTCATAGGACACATTATCTGGTAACTTAACGAGAAACAGAACATAGTAAGTAAAATTGTGAGACCTTTCGTATCTAAAAATGTTGTGATTAATAGTTTAATTGCTATTGAATACTTCATTGGAAAACATTTTCTCCTACATTTTGAAAGAGTGTTTCGTTGTCTTATTTGACTTCAGAGTTGCAGATAAGAATTCTGATTCTGAATCTAAATCTCCCTGTTTTGAGCCTTTCCTCCTCATCCCGACTCTGTATGATGTTTGCTACCAAATCCTGAACTTTCCCAGTGCTGTCTGGAACAAATTGGTTCCCTCTCCTTGGCATCCCTCTCCTCAGGCAGTTAGGTTTAGCTTTCTTAGGTTTAGGTTTCAACTTGCTAAGTCAATTACTATTCCTCTGTTCAGGGGTGACCATGAAAATATTTAATTATAAGGAGGGCAGGAGCACAGAACACACACTGCCTGTAAATAATCCATGGGGTCATGTGAGAGTGGAACAGTGAGTACTAACTGAGTATCTGCTCTGCTTCAAATTCATTCTGCATTCTGCATTCAATTTCTATTCTCTAACACTTTGGTGACATCTCTCTTTTTTTTTTTTTTTTTCTTTAACTGTTTTCTCCTTTTCCCATTTTACTTGGGCTTGGGCATGCATGCCTTTTTGTATTCCTTTATTGTCATTTTGGCAGGGTTTCAGCAGGAGTAAAAATAAATGTGTGTGTTTAAAAGCTATGTTTAGCAAAAAGTCTACAAGGTGCAAGATGTTCAATATCTACTATCACATTTAGGTTTTTTTGTTTTGTTTTGTTTTAAGACAGCATCTCGCTCCATCACCCAAGCTGGAGTGCAGTGGTGTGATCTCGGCTCACTGCAACCTCCGCCTCCCAGGTTCATGTGATCCTCCTGTCTCCGGCTCCCGAGTAGCTGGGACTATGGGCACCTGCCACCACACCTGGTTAACTTTTTGTATTTTTAGTAGAGATGGGGTTTCACCATGTTAGCCCAGGTGTCAGAAGTAATATTAGAAAAGAGTCCCAGGTGTTAGAAGTAATATTAGAAAAGAGCATCTCAGATAATTGAGAGACAATATTGAGAACTAAACATGAGTGACTCTTCCCAGTACATAATGTCTAAAAATGGTGGATAAACTTCAAAAAGCACAGTTCTAAAAGCCAGACTGACTGGGATAAAGTAAAGCAAATAGTAAGGGAAAACCAGAATACCAATCTAAGGGATTACCAATGTTTGTTCTGATCTCCGCTGGCTGGGACATCTCAGGGATCCAGAAGACAAAGCCAAAAGACTGAGCAGGTGCAAGTCAGACTGGATTTCCATATAGTCAGGCTGAAGAGGACATCTCAGTGCATGAGGCAGGGCACCCACCACATTAATGTTAGTTGAAAATCTGTAAGAAGCCACACACCAGAGAGGAAGCTATAATACTGGGGTTAAGACTGTAGGCTGTGGAGGAAATTGCCTGGGTTACAATTTAACCATTTTTAAATGTGTAATTCAGTGGCATTAAGTACATTCATATTGTCCTGCAACCATCCCCACCATCCATCTGCAAAACGTTTTCATCTTCCTGAATGAAACTCTTTACTCATTAAACATGAACTCCCAATTCTTCCCTTCCCAAACCCCTGACAACCACCTGTCTACTTCCTGTTTCTATGAATTTGGCTTTTCCAGGTACCTCATATGAGTGGAAGCATACAGTGTTTGTCCTTTTGTGTCTGGCTTATTTCACTGAGCATATGTTCTTACAGTTGATCCATGTTGTAGCATGTGTCAGAATTTCCTTCCTTTCTAAGGCTTAATAATATTCCATTATATATATATATAATCTCATATTTTGTTTGTCCATTCATTTATCAGTAGACATTAAGGTTATTTCCACCTTTAGCCTACAGTGAATAATGCTTCTAAAAACGTCGGTAAACAAATATCTATTTGAGTTCCTGCTTTCAATGCTTTTATATATATACATCCAGAAGTGGATCATATAGTAATTTTATGTTTAGTCTTTTTGAGGGACTGCCATACTGTTTTCCCACACGGCTGCACCATTTTACATTTCCATCAGCAATACACAAGTGTTCCAACTTCTACATATCCTCACCAACACTTGTTGTTTTCTGTTTTTTGATACCAGCCATCCTAATTGGTGTGAAGAGGTGGCTCATTGTAGTTTTGATTTGTATTTCCCTAATGATTAAGGATGTTGAGAACCTTTTCAGGTGTTTTTATTGGCCATTTATCTATCTTCTTTGGAGAAACATATATTCAAGTTTCTTGCCCATTTTTGAATTGGATTGTTTGGCTTTTGTTGTTGAATTATCAGACTTCTTTATATATTCTGGATAATAATCCCTTATCAGATGTGTGATCTGCAAATATTTTCTCCCACTTCGTGGGTTGTCTTTTACTCTGCTGATAGTGTCCAGTGACGCACAAAAGTTTTTACTTTAGTCTAGGCTATCATCTTGACTCCACAATTTACTCAATGTGACCTTAGACCAGCGTTTTAACCTCTCTGGATGTCAGTGTCCTCATCTGACGACATCTGTCTCACAAAGTGGATGTAAAGATTAAAAACTTATTGATAAGAGTGCCAAGACCATTCAGTGGGGAAAGGACAATATCTTCAACAAGTGGTGTTGGGAAAACTGAATATCCACATGCAAAAGAATGAAGTTGGACCCTTACCTTTCATCATATACAAAAATTAACTGAAAATGAATCAGAGACCTAAACATAAGACCTAAACCTATAAAAACGATAAGAAGAAAACATAGAGAAAAGCTGTATGACCCTGGATTTGGCAACGATTTCCTGGATGTGATACCAAAAGTGCAGGCAAGAAAAGTAAAAATGAATAAATCAAACTATGTAAAATGAAAACTACTGTGCATTCAAGGACCTGATTAACAGACTTGTAAGGAGCTTACAGAATGGAAGAAAATATTTGCAAATCATATATTTAATAAAAGGTTATATCTAGAATACATAAAGAATTACAACTTAACAATATAAAACCAGATAATTCAAATTAAAAATGGGCAAAGGGCTTGAATAGACATTTCCCCAAAGAAGATATACATAAATGCACATGAAAAACTCCTCAACATAACTAATCATTAGGGAAATCCAAACCAAAACCACAGTGAGATATTACCTCACACCCATTAGGATGGCTACTATGGTATAATAAAAAATAAATATTTGGTCTTTGCCACTGGTTCCTGGCACAAAGTTCCTAAAACTCTTGGAATTTACTGTCTTGTATGCTAATGAGATGACTCAAAGCAGGGGCCCCTAGATACCTTCAGGTTGGGGGTTAGTCACTAGATAATCCAACCAGGGGATTACACCATTAAAACTTCAGCCTCTCCCATTACCTCCACTCCTTTTCCCTCCCTAGTCTCTGGAGTAGGGAGAGGGACCTGAGATTAAACTTAATTACCAATGGCCAATGATTTAATCAATCATTCCTACATAATGAAATCAATCAAACCCCTAAAGGATGAGGTTCAGAGAGCTTCTGTTTTTTCTTTATTTTTTTTTTCTTTTTTCTTTTCTTTTCTTTTTTTTTTTTTGAGATGGAGTCTAGCTCTGTCGCCCAGGCTGGAGTGCAGTGGCGCGATCTCGGCTCACTGCAAGCTCCGCCTCCTGGGTTCACGCCATTCTCCTGCCTCAGCCTCCCGAGTAGCTGGGACTACAGGCACCCGCCACCTCGCCAGGCTAGTTTTTTGTATTTTTTAGTAGAGACGGGGTTTCACTGTGTTAGCCAGGATGGTCTCGATCTCCTAACCTCGTGATCCACCCGTCTCGGCCTCCCAAAGTGCTAGGATTACAGGCTTGAGCCACCGCGCCCAGCCTCAGAGAGCTTCTGGGTTGGTGAACACATCGAGGTGCTGGGAGAGTGGTGTGCCCAGAAGGGACATGGAAGCTCCGTCCTATCATCCCCAACCGCCACCCAGTACCTTGTCTTTTGCATTTCTTCCATTTGGCTGTTCCTGGGTTGTATGAATCCTTTATAAGAAACCGCTAAATGTTTAGTAACGTGTTTTCCTAAGTTCTGTGAGCCATTCCAGTGAATTATCAAGCCTGAGGAGTTGTGGAAACTCCAAATTTAGAGCTGGTCAGTCAGAAATATTGGTGACCCCTGGGACTTTCAACCAAAGTGGGGACAGTCTAATAGGAACGAGTCCTTAACCTATGAGGTCTGTGCTAACCTCAGAAGTTCGTATCAGAACTGAACTGAATTGCTGGACACCCAGTTGGTGCCAGAGAATTGGTTGAATTGGTTGTTGGTGTGGAAAAACCTCCGTGTATTTGGAGTCAGGAAAAACCTCTCAGCTACTATTAAGAAATGAAAACAAAAACAGAAAATAAAAAAGTGTTAGCGAGGATGCAGAGAAATCGGAAGGCTTATACATTGCTGGTAGAAATGTACAATGGTGCAGACATTATGGAAAACAGTATAGCAGGTCCTCAAAAAATTAAACATAGAATTACCATGCGATCCAGCAACTCTACTTCTGAGTAGATACTCAAAAGAACTGAAAGCAGGATCTTGAAGAGGGATTTGCACACCCATGTTCATAGCAGCATTATTCACAATAGCCAAGTGGTAAAAGCAACCTATTGTCTATCAATGGATAAACAAAATGGTGCATGCGTGCAGTGTGTGTGTGTGTGTGTGTGTGTGTGTGTATTCATATATATATGAAATAGGCCAGTCACAAAAGGACAAATACTGTATGATTCCACTTATATGAGGTATAATGAGTAGTCAAATGCATAGAGACAGAAAGTAGAATGGTGGTTGCCAGGGACTAAGAACAGGAATGGAGGAATTAATTGATATGGAGTTTCAGTTTGGAAGGATGAAATATTCTGGCAACTGGCTATACAACGTGACTGTACTTAAGGCCACTGAACTTGTACCCTTAGAAATGGTTAAGATGAGCCGGGTGTGGTGGCTCATGCCTGTAATCCCAGCACCTTGGGAGGCCAAGGCAGGTGGATCACCTGAGGTCAGGAGTTCGAGACCAGCCTGGCCGATATGGTGAAACTCCGTGTCTATCAAAAATACAAAAATTAGCGGGGTGTGGTGGTGGGAGGCTGAGGCAGAATTGCTACTTGGGAGGCTGAGGCAGAATTGCTGGAACCCGGGAGGTGGAGGTTGCAGTGAGCAGAGATCATGTAATTGCTCTCAAGCCCAAGTCAACAACAGAGAGACTCCATCTTAAAACAAACAAACAAAAAGAAATGGTTAAGATGGTAACTTTCATATTATGTATTTTTTACCACAATAAAAAAAGATTAAATTATGAAATTCACATAAAGTATCTTCACCAGTGCCTCACACATGGTAATGCCTCAATGCTTGTTAGCTGGCATTGTTTATACCAGTGGCCTAATGTAGATGCCAGGCAGACCAGTGTCTTTGGAGTTAACCTCTCAGTGCCCATAGGATAACCATTTATCTTTAATATTTAGAAATAAAAATAGTGGTCCTGAGTTCTTGTACAAACACTGGCTACTTCTTTCTTTAACATCCTAGAATACCTTAAATGTAAGTAGTATATGGACTTGCAGATACTTCTGCATGGATTTGCCATTCTACAGGTTGATTTCAAGGCCCAGCTGATTCCAGCTGGATCTTGTCACCCTTCTTGTCCTCTGTTAGCATGTCCTATCATCAACACACCACCACCAACTGTAGCAAAACCATCTCAGGATGGCTGCTAGCCCATCCAAAATTTACAGTCATCCCCTAGCCTTGCCGTTGGTTTTACCAGCCTTGCTTTTTCAATACTGCCAGACATAAGCTTTACCAAGTCTGTATAACTTCGACAAAAAAGAAGCAAACAGCTATTGAGTTTAATAGTCACCATACCCTCTTGAACTCTAGAACATAAACGAATTTTCTATAAGCAAATTGTACTAAAATTTGTTTTTAAATGGGATCAGGGGGATGTCTCCTGCTTCACATGAGTTGTCTTACAAGGTGGGTCCTGAAACTTAAGCTAAGTAATAGAACTTTAGCACTATACATTTGTCCTGCCTTATATCCATTAATTATGCACCAATGTCACAGGGTGGAAAGGAATACCAAAACTAAAAAGGTGTTAGGAATCCAGAGCAACTTCTTTCTTTTTCAAAAGTTTCCTTTATTCTTCAATCACATGTTAAATATATGGAGACTAAGTTAAAATTACTCGCTAATGTCTATCCTCTTTTTATTCATATAACTTTCAACAGTCATTACTTGTGAATATCACCTTATGAATCCTCATAATCAATTGGTTTTTAAAAAGCTA
>NW_016830214.1:14717-43834 GCF_001698545.2 Rhinopithecus bieti
CCAGGAAGAAGTTTCAGGAGATTCACAGGTTATGTAAATGAGTAAAGCAAGATAATAGGGAGTGTTAGAAACTCTGGAAAACTGGATTGTATTGGCCCTGCCAAAAAATAATTCAAAATAAAATGTTTTATCCAAAACTCACCTGTGGGCCTGAGTCAGTGCTCAGATAACCAGGCATCAGCCTTTGTTTTTCAAAAAGTTAGTATAGCTAACTGAATGAAGTTTACATTAACTGGTATCCAGAGCTGTTTTATGCAGCTCTTTGCTCAACCTCTCTTACTAAATTCCTAGATGTTTATTCAGAATTGACCTCTCTCCTGCTTCATCATCTCGCAACCATACTAACAGCATACATAGCTGGCTGCTGTCAGCAGAAAGGTACTATTAAGAGATATGGCTAGCTGCTCTTAGGAACTCTTTAAAGCTACAGAGGAACTGCAGTCATGCAACATTCATCCAACAGGTATTTACAGAGCACCTACTCTGAGCATTATGAAAATATCACAAAGGCATCTGGGGCAGGTTTTTCCATTTGTCCACCCCTATTTTACCAAAAGGATTTGGACTTAGCAGATCAAGGCATCAGTTTCCTTTCTCAGTCCTTTGGATAAACTGGTGCCTTTCCTTTACCAGGAGCAAAACATTTTTTCCTTGTTATTTATAACTAAAATCACAGCAAATCTGCTTCTCATCTTGTGTTTCTGAAATTGCTATGAAGGTATTCTGAACACTATACAAGTCAGTTCAGCCGATACATATGGAGTGCAGGTACTCTACTCAACCATATGTGGAGAGTCAAACGGCCTTTGGCCCTTACGGAGTTTATGATCTAAAATGACCACTTACGGACGGGCATGGTGGCTCATGCCTATAACCCCAGAACTTTGGAAGGCTGAGGCAGGAGGATTGCTTGAGCCCAGGAGTTTGTCACCAGCCCAGACAACATAGTGAGATTTCATTGCTACTAAAACTTTATAAATTACCCAGACATGGTGGCACATGCCTGTAGTCAGGGGGCTGAGGCAGGAGGACTGCGTGAGCCCAGTAGTTCAAGGTTGCAGTGAGCTATGGTCAAACCACTACATTCCAGGATGGATGACAGAGTGAGGCCCTAAAAAATATAAAAATAAAAATAATAAAATGACTGCCTACAACTCCAGTACACATTAAATGAATATACAAAATTATAATTGCACAAAATACACAGAACTTATTTTAGGATGGTAAAGCTTACAAATTGGTTGCCAAAACAGAGATGGCTGATGCTTTAGTTCCACTTTTCTGTTTAATCTCAGAACTCAGGTTATTCCTCTCCTCATTTTAGTTAAGGAAACTGAAGTCTGAAGGATTAAATGCCTCACAAAATCCATAGAGGCCAGGAGACAATAACTTGGGCTTCTTGGTGAGTGACAAGCCACACTCTGCGACCACACTTAGGTGGCATCTCCCTTTCTGCACTGAATAGCAACCACCCAATGCTGGACCACCGAGAAAGTATCTTAGGAACATTTTAAATGAGAATTTCATGTTAAATGTGAGGTGATGATAAAGAGTAGTATTTTTATTGTTCAACTTAATAAACCGGAATAAACATTCTGTGCCAAGAAAAAAGTTCAAAAAGATGGTTAGAATGAAGTTTATTGCCTCCTGGGGCTCACAGATGCTTGAGGAAGATAGATATGTGAAAAGCAATTCCTGCCAATGCAATCAGTGCTGTAAATGAGGTACTTGTAGGAGAGGACGCAGAGGAATCTTCTGTTTCTGCCTGGGGATATCAGGGAAGACCTGAGTAGGAGCTCACCAGATAGACAAAGCATGGAAGAGCATCTGTGCATTGGGAACAGTGTGTACAAAGCACACTGGGAACAGCATGTACAAAGGAGATAAGAAGGAGTGTGGCTTCTTTTAGAATTATAAGTAATCCATACCATATGCAGAATATTTGTGTCAGGGTAGAAGATGTGACAGATCTTGAAGGGCCTTCCATACTGTGCCAAGAAGTTTGGATGATTTCTGCAGACAGCTGAGAATCACAAAAAGGGGGTCTCTTCAAGGGGTTAAGCACGAGCAGTTTGGCATTTTTAAATGAATGCTCTGGCTGCCACGTGCGGGATGAATTAGAGGAAGGCAAGACAGAGGCAAGGGAATTTTAGAAAGTGAGTGAAACAGGACAAGCTAGAAATGATAAGGTGGTGCAGTGGGCAGAGAGTGAGCCAGGATAACACGGGCAGCTTGGTGTCTTACTGCTTCAGAGTGCTGGTGAGAGGAAGGAGTTCAAGGTGACTCTTCAGTTTCTGACTTGGGGAATCCGTTGTATGTTGGTTCTTAACCTAAATACAGAGCAGTTTGGGGAGAAAAAACTGTGTTGGGATTCAAGATGGGAGGGTCATTTCAGTGATGGAAGGAGCACAGTCAAGAGCTGGAAATATATGCTTGAGAATTTTCACCTTGTGGATAGTATTAGAATCCACGAGTGTAGAGAAGCTTGTCTGGAAAAGCGTAGAATAGGAAGAGAAAGATAACAAGGACAACACCAGAAAGGCCAATATTTAAGAGAAACAAGAAAAGAAGCTGGCAAAGGGAAATAAGAAAGTGGTATGAAAACAGGAAGAAACCCAAGAGAGAGTCTGGTCATGGAAGCACACGGAAGCAAGTGTCAGGTGTCCCTGAGAAGTCAAGGAGGACATGGAAAAGGACACAATGAATGTGGAGATAAGAAAATGCATTTATTTGTTCAAGTCAATGAATATGCATGAAGCACCCATTAGGTGCATCTCCTATTCAAGGCACTGGGGATAAAGCAGTGAACAAAGTAAGAAATAAAAATTCCAGCTAGGCACGGTGGCTCACGCCTGTAATCCAAATCCCAGCACTTTGGGAGGCCGAGGTGGGCAGATCACGAGTTCAAGAGATCGAGACCATGCTGGCTAACACGGTGAAACCACGTCTTTACTAAAAATACAAAAAATTAGCCGGGCATGGTGGTGGGCACCTGTAGTCCCAGCTACTCAGGAGGCTGAGGCAGGAGAATGGCGTGAACCCGGGAGGCGGAGCTTGCAGTGAGCCTAGATCATGCCACTGCACTCCAGCCTGGGCGACAGAGCGAGACTCTGTCTCAAAAAAAAAAAAAAAAAAGAAAAGAAAATCCCTGCCCTCTAGGATTACATTCTAGCAGGGAACACAGACAATAAGCAAATAAATAGGTGAAGATTTAATGTATTGAATAAGTGCTCTGAAGAAAACTAAATCAGGTAAGGAGGATGATATAGAATTGGGGTTGGGAGAGGTATGAATCCAATGTAATAGAGTGATGAAAGGCTTCAGTGAGCAAGTCCAAATTAAACTGATTTTTCTGGAATGTGTTTCAAGCCAGGGAAACCAAAAGCTAGACTGCAATTAATTGAAGAGTGAATGGAAAAGAGGAAGAAAATTGCTAATAAAAGGGGAGCAATGGAGTAAATAACATCTCCAAGAAGCTTGATGCTAAAGGGAAAGCATGAGTTCCTAAGCACAGGTAGAAGAGGTAAAGAAAAAGTAGTAAAAAACGACTTAGAAACAGATCTTCGCACGAAGCACTACCGGTCTGTAGCGTTGGAGGATAGAAAGTCCGGCTGTCAAGGTTGCACAAGTCTCCTCAGGGGGGGGGGGGGAGCCCCCATCTTCACCCTGGTCTGTGAGAATGTTCTCCTAAGTTGTTGAACAAGTGTTACAACTCACCCACTACACTAACTCCATCTTTGCTATAAATGGAAAGAAAGAATAAAAAATCTATTTCATAGAGCAAGTACAGGCCATATCATGTGGTTTTTGACTGGCTTGGGCTACAGACCATAAACAACCCGTATTGTAGAATTTATCAAAAGAGCTAATGTTCACAACAGAAAAGGGAAGTGATCTAGGAACAAAACCAAAGTATTGGCCCCCATATGCATTGGAAGCCTCAGAGGTGTGTGGGCCACTCATCGGGGCCCTTTACTTACCTCCGTCTCATTTACTGTTATCACTCCTGCAAGGGATATTTTCTTGTTCTTGCTCAACCTCCGACAAACTGAAGTCCACAGTGGGAATCAACCTGCACAGCCTGCGCGCTGGGCGCACAGTGGACTCGACAACGCTTCACAAGCACTCGCACGTTTTCTGCTACAGCCTGCCCCGCCGTCTGCACATCCAAAAGCACAAGGAATATGCTCCCTGCTCCTCAGCAGCTCCACGACACTATTCGGGCGGCGGGGCGACAAATCATATACGCAACTAACCCATCACAATCGCATGAATGAACTGGTTTTATAGCTATACGGTGGCTACACACAGCTGTCTCCTCTCTCAGGCCGCGTACTTCTCATGCTAGCCGAGAAGGGCGACAGGTCGCCCACCTGGGGGTCCTGTCGATACACTTCCCTCCTTCATTTCGCCCTTCCTTTTTCGCTTGTCACCACTCCTTCATTTCGCCAAATAATTCTATCTAGTTCATGAGTTACCTTCTATGACTCTACACTTCGACGGACCTCTCAAATAGAACCTTCAATAACAAACACCATCGGCACTTAACGCATTGAGCTTCGCACTCTGCTAACCGAGGGGGCGCATAGACATATCCCCAAATACTAATAACTTATCTCAAACCTCGGCAGTCAAATAAAAACCCCTCGGGCGTAGACGTTGGGGAATGGGGAGTCCTCCTGGACTCCCTCTCCAGAAGATTTTCTTTTTATTCCTCTAGGCTACCATTACATATTTACATATTTAAAGCACACCTCCTGCCAGGGCACGCAATGGTCATGCCTGTAATTCAGACACTATTTGGGAGGACCAAACGCAGTGGTCATGAGGTTAGCAAGATTCGACGATCAGGCCGGCCAACATAATGAATCCATCTCTACTAAAAATACAAACAATTAGCTGGGCATCGGTGGCACCATGCCTGTAATCCCAGCTACTCGAGACGGCTGAGTCAGGAGAAATCCCTTGACCCCAGAGGCAAGAGGTTGAAGTGAGCCGATATCACGCCGTTGCACTCCAGCCCAGAGACAGTGCGAGCTCCATGTCAAAAAAAAAAAAAACAAAAAAGAAAGAAGAAAGAAAAGAAAAAACAAGCAAACCACTAAAATTAAAACAGACTGAAATGAATTACCCAAACTCTGTATTGAATTGGTAATATAGCCACACAGTGACAAGAATTTTGAATGAACACTGTATAAGATATACATCTTACCACTGTATATTCTAAGGACAAAAAGAATTTCAAAGACATATTGAACTTCATACTGTACCTTATTTTTAGTAGTAAATATAGCACTTTGATTTTGTGACTATTTTGTGTATTTTTAGGACAAAGCAAATATCTTGATATTATTAGAAACCAAGGTGATCAGTATGAGAAAAAGTGTTCAAATATCAAATTATAGAAGCTAAATATATAATGTTAAAATCTGACTTGATCTGTGCACGAAAAGCCACAATCAACAGAGTTAAAAGGCAATGCAGAGAATGAGAAAAAATATTTGTAAATCAAACATCTGACAAGGGGTTAATATACAAACATACAATGAACTCCTACAGCTCAATTAAAAACAACTCAATTTTTTTTAATGAGCAAAAGATCTAAAAAGACATTGCCCCAAAGAAGATATACACATGCCCACAAGCACCTCACTAATGATTAGGGAAATACAAACCAAAAACACAATGAGGCTGGGCGCGGTGGCTCACGCCTATAATCCTAGCATTTTGGGAGGCTGAGGAGGGTGGATCATGACGTCAGGAGATCGAGACCATCCTGGCTAACATGGTGAAACCCCGTCTCTATTAAAAATACAAAAAAGTAGCCGGGCGTGGTGGCACGTGCCTGTAGTCCCAACTACTCGGGAGGTTGAATCAGGAGAATCTCCTGAACCCAGGAGTTGGAGGTTGCAGTGAGCCAAGATCACGCCACTGCACTCCAGCCTGGGTGACAGAGTACACCGTCTTGTACACTATTGGTGGGAATGTACCATGGTGTCGTGCTATGAAAAACAGCATGGTGGTGCCTCAAAAAAACTAAGAATAGAAATAACCATATGATCCAGTAATTCTACTTCTGGGCATATAACCAAAAGAATTGAAAGCAGGATCTCAAAGAAATATTTGTACAGCCATGTTCATAGCAGCATTATTCACAATAGCCAAGAGATGGAAGCATTACCAATGTTCAATGATGAATGAATGGATAAGAAAAATGTGGCATATTTGCAACATACAATATGCATGTTGTAAATATACAATGGAATATTATTCATCCTTAGAAAGGACATTCTGACACATGGTGCAACATGAATGAACCTTGAGGACATCATGCTAAGTGAAATAAACCAGTCACAAAAAGACAAATACTGTGTGATTTCTCTCATGTGAGGCTCCCTAAAGTGTTCAAATTCCTAGAAACAGAAAGCCACTATATACCCAAAGCTTTGTGTATCAATAGGCTGGAAGAGGTAAGGAATATCAAGCCACTATAGAGGTAATAATGTTAGAGAAACTGGTTTATTGCCATTTTCTGTATGCAGACAGGACCAATCTATACAGTGTATATATAGGAGTACGTTCGGGTTTACTCTTAAATTGAAAGAGTTCTCTCACAAAATCAAGAGAGCTTGATAACATTTAAAAAGCTAATTTCATCCCTTTTGCTTTATATTCAATAAATAAATTTTAATATTACATTCAGTCTCCCAGTAAATTTCCAAACAGAAATGCATGACAATAATATGCTAAGAACATTTCATGCCAGAAAGTTGTCATTATATATACATTCAGCTTATACCATTCCTAAAGGTTGATTAATTCCCAGTACAGAATAAAAGATTGTGAGGCCAAACCAAACAGCAATCTCCGTGGCCCTTCAAACTTTTATTACTAAAATATTTATTGCTAACTACGACACAATTTTCTCAAAGCTATGTGTGGATGTGTTCCCAAATTAATTCCAAAATTGGTCTACTACACTGTCATCCGTAAAGATCAGTAATGTTTATCTTCCTTGAGCCCTGCAGAAGGCTTTTCTCCTAGATTGGCATAATATTTCAGTAGGACTTGTGGATTGGGTTCATAGGTAACAAGACATATCCAATAACTTAACAACTTTCTTGGGCATCTGGAATACTTTTAATCAGGTCATCAGTGGTGACCAGTAATCTTCTTTTGGATACCCCTTAAAAGAGCAAAAACTAATGTGTGTATACCATTTTTAGCTTACAAACTATGAACAATATTGAGGCTACTATAGTCAGAGATCAACGTAAAGATAGCCATAAGTATAAAGCAAAAAATGAAATATTAGGATGAGACATTTCATTAGTAAAAATGAACACTTATTGATCTTTGATTTTATCTTCATATATATTGTGGGATTCATTGTTAAACTTTCTACCAAATGTTTATGATCAGAATAGCCTGCAGAGTTTTTTCCCTCTTATTTGTCCTTTGCCCAGGGTTTTGATATTTAAATTAAAATGAATCTGTAATGGTTTATGTCAGAGTTACATATAGTTAAATAGTAGGGCTGAAAAAATTCATAGTATCAAAAGGAAAAACTTCAACTGAGCAGAAATAAACTCTGATTCTATTCTATTAGAGAATCAGTTTTCCTGATTGTAACTTTTACTGGTGTTCAGAACCACAAGTGTTCAGAATCACAAGAAGTTAAAAGATGCTCATGAAGAGTAGAGGAAGGTTTGAAATCATACCTTGAATTCAGTTTTGTTATGGATCTTACATACTAGTGGGTGACCAAAACAAGATTAAAGAGCAGTCAGGAAACAAAGATATTGTCTATTATTCAACAGAATGTTGTTCTGGAGCTGATTATTATACTCCATAGGGTTTTGGTCTAAATGGCAAAATTCTGCAATAAATTCAAAAATATGATGATGATGTTGGCTTAGATGAATGAGATTTTGTTTCTTTCTTTCTTTTTTTTTTTTTTTTTTTTTGAGATGGAGTTTTGCTCTTGTTGCCCAGGCTGGAGTGCAATGGCACGATCTCAGCTCACTGCAACCTCTGCCTCCCAGGTCAGACTGCAGCTCAGACTGCAGGCACGCACCACCACACCCGGCCAATTTTTTTTTTTTTTTTTTTTTTTGAGACAGAGTCTTGCTCTGTCGCCCAGGCTGGAGTGCAGTGGTGCGATCTTGGCTCACTACAAGTTCAGCCTCCCCACACCCGGCTAATTGTACTTTTAGTAGAGACAGGATTTCACCATGTTGGCCATGCTGTTCTTGAACTCCTGACCTCAGGTGATGCACCTGTCTTGGCCTCCCAATGTTCTGGGATTATAGGCATCCATCACTGTGCCCAGCCTATATAGCCATCTAATTTAATATTGACCAAATGAAATTTCCTTTTGTACCCAAAGCTGATGAACAGGAATGGAGCAATTTTGTTTTTCAAATGTTCTATAATGAGCATATATTAATTTATTTTTAAGGAAAAATTATTGTTATTATTATTATTATTATTTTTGAGACGGAGTCTTGCTCTGTCGCCCAGGCTGGGTGCAGTGGCTGGATCTCAGCTCACTGCAAGCTCCGCCTCCCAGGTTTACGCCATTCTCCTGCCTCAGCCTCCCCAGTAACTGGGACTACAGGCACCCGTCACCTCACCCGGCTAGTTTTTTGTATTTTTTAGTAGAGACGGGGTTTCACCATGTTAGCCAGGATGGTCTCGATCTCCTGACCTCGTGATCCGCCCGTCTCAGCCTCCCAAAGTGCTGGGATTACAGGCTTCAGCCACCGTGCCCGGCCAGGAAAATTATTTTAAAGGGGTTCTATGGTATAAAACTCAGAAAAAGCAAAATTTTAATTACAAGTAATTATATAATTATGAGCTAAATAGTAAACTTTTAAGTTCAAACATTTGAACTTTTATCAATCAATTTATAATAATAAAAAGACGTGATGTGTTTTGGCAACAGTTGAGGGAGAAACTGGCAACAGCAGTAGCAGCAGGATCGGGGGGCACCACACCCATCCACACTGGCAGCAGAGGTGGCATCCTGAGAAGAGGCAGGCAGTGAGAGACTGCTGCAGCTGGAATGACCAGAGAATCATCAGCACGGCAGGACAACTGTGGGCATGAACCATCTAGATCCCCAAGGAAGGGAAACAATGGTGTGGGGGAGGTTGGAGATCCAACAACACTAGGAGCAAATCCTCCCCCTAATAGCCACAATGTGACTCACCGAATATATTTCCAGGCATTAAAATAGATGATCTCTGACCCTCACCAGGATTGTTATGTTTGGTTTTTGTTTTGTCAACGTAAAAAAAAAAAAAAGAGAAAAAAAGGTTAAGAGTAGAGGAAGCCCTACAACAAAAAGCAATTGTTCCTTGCTTTTTATCTCCACAGCCTCAGTCCCACTTCCAAAGGGCAACCACTTTGACCTTTGTGGTTTTAATTCTCCTGATGATCTTCAACTGTATGAATAGGATTAAGCTGCTATTTTGTGACATTATTGACTCTTGCAAGGACTGATTAAAAAGTCAGCTTAATTCACCTCCCTAAAACACAAGGTGCATATGATAGTTACATTACAATTTTTAGTCCTATTGTTCACTTTAGTAACTTCAATATCCTTAAACTTTTGTTTTGAGTTCTGTTAAATATAGATGGTGCCTCTTGGCTCTCCATTTCGTGATAGGAGGAGATGTGAACTCCTATTTCTCTTGAACTCCCCACCTCTGCTTCTACCTCCAGACTTCTTATTTTTCAGAAATGAGGCCTCCCTCTGTTGCCCAGGCTGGGTTACCTCTGGTGCAGTCATAGCTCACTGCAGCCTTAAACCCCTCTACCTCCAAACTTTTCGAAGCTGTACTCTCCTAAATATCCATGACTGATAACATTTATATTCCCTTCAGTAACTATAATTCGTTTTCTTTTTCTTTCTTTTCTTTTCTTTTTTTTTTTGAGACAGAGTCTCACTCTTGCCACGCTGGAGTGCAGTGGCATGATCTCAGCTCATTACAACCTCCGCCTCCCGGATTCAAGTGATTCTTCTGCCTCAAGCCTCCCAGGTAGCTGGGTCTACAGGCATGTGCCACCACACCCAGCTAATTTCTGTATTTTTAATAGAGACAGGGTTTCACATGTTGGCCAGGATGGTCGCAATCTCTTGACCTTGTGATCCTCCCTCATCGGCCTCCCAATGTGCTGGGATTACAGGCATGAGCCACTGCGCCTGGCCTAAGTCTTCTATAAGTTGGTTCTAATAGACAATAACCAATAAGCAGCATTATGAAAATGTTGGTCCACAGCAGAGCCAAGTAGTATGCTGTGATTGATTTGCCTCTGTGTAATCACAATGTCTCAACCCTGTGCTGCTCAGTTTCTCAAAATCATGGTTACTTTGTTGTTGCTGTTGGTTTGCCTAGTACTTTGTTGTTGAAAGAAATCTGTGCCATCTTACCGATTCTATTTTCTTGGAATATTTTTCTTTTCAAAGCCCATCGATGACTCAGTTAAACTTAATTCATATTTGTATTACGATTTTCTTGTAGAGTCTTTCAGAAAATAAAATTTCTAGGTGCTTTTCTTATTTTCATTTTCTTTGCCCGAAGTATATCTTCAAGTTCTTCCAACTGTATGTTCCATGAAATACCTTTGTTTCCTGGATCCCCCATTCTTGCTCAGATATGAACTGGTGGCTTAGTGACCTGCAAAACTGACATTCTAGGTCACATCTGCTGCTGCCTGAATCCCATGGCTTCCTCGTGGTACTTTGCTGTTTTACTGATGGAGTATACGCTCTAATAACTCCTCAAGAAAAGTTGTCTGGCAGGTAAGCTTTCTGAGTCTTTGCATGTGTAACAATGTCTTTATTTGCCCTGGCACATAATTTGACTGGGTGGAAGTTTCTCAAGATGAAAATCATTTTCTCCCTCAACTTCCAAGCTATTACTCCACCATTTTTAGTGCAGCTGATGATCAATCTAATGCCAGCATGCCTTTTGTTTCTCATAGAAGTTTGTGTTCCTCTATTTCTGGAAAGTTTTTGAATAGCTGGTCACTTATTTAACAAATTTTATTGAGTTCCTACTCTATGGCAGCCACTAGGGACAGGACCTAGGGACACAATATTAAATTATTATTATTATATATATTTTTGAAACAGAGTCTCTGTCGCCCAGGCTGGAATGCAGTGGCACGATCTCGGCTCACTGCAAGTTCTGCCTCCCGGGTTCACGCCATTCTTCTGCCTCAGCCTCCCAAGTAGCTGGGACTACAGGCGCCCGCCACCATGCCCAGCTGATTTTTCGTATTTTTTTAGTAGAGACGGAGTTTCATTGTGTTAGCCAGGATGGTCTTGATCTCCTGACCTCGTGATCTGCCCGCCTTGGCCTCCCAAAGTGCCGGCTAAGATTAGATTATTTATAATGAAGTTTCCCACATGTCCACCAAAGACAATGCTTGAGGCATCTTCCTTTTTCTCAGAGGCAGAGATCAAATTAGCTTAACTTTGATATATAAAGATTTTATTCTTAGAGCTCCAGAAAACTGGGCTAGGTAGATAGAGAAAATGTTAGATGCTGGTGTTAGCTCACTGCGGTATTAATTTAGATGTGTGATTATAATGGAGAAGAACATAATTTAACAGAAAAGCTTTCTGTTCATAGTGTTTTCCTTGACTTTCCACCTTTCCCATATGTTATGGTCTGACACTGTAGGGTACATCACTGTGAAATCAAAAACAAGCAAGCATGTACCCTTTGTCCTCAAAGCTTGGCACGCAGGCCTGTGAACTTGGAAAGAAAACGAAACTTTCTAGTATAATAAACAAAGAAAATGAAGATTAAAAAGTCTGGTTTCCTCTTCCTGGCATCAGCAAATACCAGCTGTCAGACAGCTCTGAGTAATCTACCCCTCCTATTCCTAAAAGGTAATTAATATTAAAACATTGCCAAAAGGAGCTATATTTTTATTTTCAATTAAAACAACACAAATGAAGTGGCAATGCAACAAATATGAGACAAAAATCTTAAATTGCAGTATTTGCATTTGTGATGTTTTCCCATTTAATTTCACTCTCTCCAATGGTCCCTGAAACATCACTGGCAGGCTGACATCCTGAGAAACTCTAAAAGGAAGAAAAAACAATCTAAAAAGCAGGATGGGTGTGGCAGTTAGAGGGGTCACCATGAAAAAGAAGGAAAGTGCAGCTACTCAAGGGATACAGATAAGTCATTAGGGTCAAGAGTTGAAAGGAGTACATGAGATTGCAGACTGCCCATGTGGTAACTAAAACTAATGACAGACTTCTAATAAAGGAACAAAACCTTCAGATTCTTTTGTTAGGCTCTTACTGCCAAACAAAGCAAGTTGCCAGACCAGTCCTAACATTTCATCAAACAGTAGAAAGCTTCTTTCCATTGGGAAAAACTAAGAGAGGTGTCTCTTCATACCCTCTTACAAACAAAAAGGGCCAGCTTTCTCCTGATGTTTCTGCTATTAGAGAAGACTTGTAGACTGGGCGTTGTGGCTAATGCCTGTAACCCCAGCACTTTGGGAGGCCAAGGCAGGCAAATCACTTGAGGTTACGACCTCAAGACCAGCCTGGCCAACATGGCGAAACACTGTCTCTACCAAAAATACAAAAATCAGTCGGATGTGGTGGCAGGTGCCTGTAATTTCAGCTACTCAGGGGGCTGAGGCACGAGAATTGCTTGAACCCAGAAGGCGGAGGTTGCATCAAGCCAAGATTGCGCCACTGTACTCCAGCCTGAGTGACAGAGTGAGACCCTGTCTCAAAAAAAAAAAAAAAAAAAAAAAAAAAAAAAAAACAAACAACAACAACAAAAAAAACTTGTGAAGTTTGTGGCGGTAAAGTGGAAAGAGCATGATATTTAGAATAATGTATCCATGCATGTCCTAGCCAATCCTGTTATTCTCCCTGAACCTCAAATGTCTTGTTTAAGGCCAGATGCAGTGGTTCATGCTTGTAATCCCAGCACTTTGGGAGGCTGAGGCAGGGGGATCCCTAGGTAAGGAGTTCGAGACCAGCCTGGCCAACACAGTGAAACCCTATCTCTACTAAAAATGCAAAAATTACCTGGGCCTGGTGGCAGGCACATGTAATCCCAGCTACTTGGGAGGCTGAGGCAGGAGAATGAATCACTTGAACCCAGGAAGTGGAGGTTGCCGGGAGCTATCATGCCACCGCACTCCAGCCTGGGCAACAGAGCTAGACCATGTCTCAAAAAAAAAAAAAAAAAAAAAAAAAAGTATTGTTTGTAAAGTGTAGAAGATTGAAAACACAAGCAAAAGGGATTCTAAATGTCTAAAAAGGCTTATTTCCTTCTTTAACTCATTATTCTAATTTAAAAAGCTTGACTGGGCGTGATGGCTTACACCTGTAATCCCAGCACTTTGGGAGGCCGAGGTGGGCAGATCACGAGGTCTGGAGTTCCAGACCAGCCTGGCCAATATGGTGAAACCCCATATCTACTAAAAATACAAAAATTAGCCAGGCCTGTTGGTACACACCTGTAGTCCCAGCTACTCGGGAGGCTGAGGCAGAAGAATCACTTGAACCCAGGAGGCAGAGGTTGCAGTGGGCTGAGATCGTGCCACTGTATTCCAGCCTGGGCAACAGAGCAAGACTCCATCTCAAAAAAAAAAAAAAAAAAAAAACTTAAACTGTAAAAAATTGTAAACTGTAAAAACTGTAAAAAATTGTACACTGTTCTACCTGCTTTATATATACCTAAAGTTAATTAACACATTTTCTGAACAACATGGTAAAGTTATGTTTAAGAACAACATACATGCACCAGTTCCCCTGCTGAGGTCTCTGCTGCCAGTTTGGTCCAGGAACACGTAATCACCATCCTGTTCCCAGGTAGTGGCATGGTCAGTACCTACTGCCCATTTCCTCAGAAGACAATACTTTCCTTTCCAAAATGTTTACTATTTATTTGCTCAGAACAGATAGGTCTTCATTTGACTCACTACCTGAACCACCAGCTTCTTACGTTATCTCTTTAAAGCAGAATTAATTCATATAATTTTGTGAAGTCACCTGGACTCTAATCTGAGAGTTCTTCTTGAATATCTGTGGTATCACCATTTCTAAGTAGCTCAGCAGTCTAATGGTCGTAACTAACTTAATCAGACAAATATGAAACCTGTTTGATGCTACCATTGTAGGAGTCAAATTCTTAATGTATTTATAACTTAATAAATTGCAATTCAGAGTTATGACACCAAGTTAACTTTGCTCCATCCCTTTTTAGCTGAGGTTCCAGATTTCTGCTTCAGGATGGAAACTGCCAATGCAATGTTCAGACCATGTTCTACTCAAAAGTCACATCTTATTTTTCATCGCCACATGACAGATCAAGCCCCCCCAAAATAAAATTGTTTATATTTTATTATGATTATTAGTAATAAATCCATAGAAATTGAATAATAAAGGAAAAAGCTCAAGATAAATAATTTCTTCCTTGTGAATTCAAACACATGCATACACACACATTCTCCTCTGTGTGTGTTATTTCCTCCTCACATTCTGTCCCATGGTACAAATAGTTACACAAGTCTACAAAAAAAAAACCCCAGCTGTGTAAAGCTCAGGCTGATTCTCAGTCTAGATCACCAGCTTCTCCACGCTAAGTGTACTTGTTGTTTCATCCTCTTCATTTGACCCAAAATATCCTGGGAGGTCCAGCATCCTCTGCTCAGCCTCAGTGAGGCCAAATGATGTATTGTCATAGAAGGCAAACTCAGGGTGAGTGGGGAAGCTTTGACACTTGCCTTTTCTACACTGAGAAGGGCTCAGAGGACTCACCCTCTGGTAGCTATCTTTGGGGGATGTGGGAGAAGACTGCTTCCTTGAGACACTCTTGTGACTGGGGGACGGTCCCCTACGAGCTCTGTGGGGCTCTGTTCTCTCAATTCCTGCCACTAATCCTGCCTGGCGAACCCCAAGGTCTGGTTTCCTCAAGGGCTGCCCCAAAGTGTAGGATTTAGGGAGAGGGTTTAATGGACCACAGGTTCCACTTGCCCCCTGGAAATGCTCCAGTTTTTCAGGAAACAGGTGGGCACCTCGACCCTGAGGCCTAAATCTGTCCTCTGCCTGCTCCCCTGTCCGCGTCCTAGAGCTGTAGGCGGGGGCCTGCCGTGGAGTCAGAGTGGACATGCTCCTCTCTCGGAACGGCCGGGCCTGCCTGGCTTCATGGAAACTCGCTGTCCTCCTGAAATGGGCGTTCCTGGCATGGCTTCTCTCGGATGGGCCCCCTCTGCTGCCCACGTGCCTTGCCTGTGACTTGCGAATCAGAGTCTGGCTGGGGCTTATGGCACAACTGGCCTGAGTCACACTTAAATCCAGTCTGGAGGGAGGCCTTTCCCCGGCGCTGACAGCAGGCTGCTCCGGAAATGGGGATTTGATCCGGAACTTGTTTGCTGCAGCTTCTTCCGGGCTTTCCAAATCTAAGGGAGGGCTGGCAGCCGCATCAATGGCAGTGTCTGTCAGGGGACTCTGAGACACGTGATACACTTTGGTGGTTTCTGTCAGACCTTTCTTTTTCATCTCCTTTAATTGCTGCTGGGCAAGGCGGTAGCTGAACAGAGGTGGGATTATCTTCTGGGCGTTGGACTGGAAGCTCTCGCTGCCAGAGACATCGTCCTCGGGAGGCACTGGCCCGCTCCGTCTGTAGGTCAGAGGGATGCCCATGTCCCCTGGACTCCCCGTGGGCCCGTCTCCCCCATCTGAGAAGCTCCCACGCTGCTCGCTCAGCTCACAGATATTCTCCTCGTCCGAGTTCTTCCGGAAGCCGGGGGAGTGGATGGAGTTATGTCGAGCAGGGGTGCTGCACTTGGGGGGACGGCCGAACCTCCTCCACAGAGTGATGAGCACGGTGGCAATGATGATGAACAAGCACAAGGATATACCAGTGACAGTCACGATGTTGTTGGACTTCACTGGACCCTGGGGCTGAAGAGGAGATAGGCTGGATGGCTGGAAAGCTGCAAAACAAACAAACAACAACAACAATAATAACAATAAAAAACACAAAGGAACAGATGTATTTTACTTTTCTTTTTTTTNCACAGATATTCTCCTCGTCCGAGTTCTTCCGGAAGCCGGGGGAGTGGATGGAGTTATGTCGAGCAGGGGTGCTGCACTTGGGGGGACGGCCGAACCTCCTCCACAGAGTGATGAGCACGGTGGCAATGATGATGAACAAGCACAAGGATATACCAGTGACAGTCACGATGTTGTTGGACTTCACTGGACCCTGGGGCTGAAGAGGAGATAGGCTGGATGGCTGGAAAGCTGCAAAACAAACAAACAACAACAACAATAATAACAATAAAAAACACAAAGGAACAGATGTATTTTTACTTTTTCTTTTTCTTTTCTTTTTTTTTTTTTTTTTTTTTGAGACGGAGTCTTGCTCTGTTGCCCAGGCTGGAGTGCAGTGGTGTGATCTCAGCTCATTGCAACCTCCGCTTCCCAGGCTCAAACAATTCTCCTGCCTCAGCCTCCCAAGTAGCTGGGATTACAGGCACATGCCACCAAGCCCGGCTAATTTTTTTGTATTTTTAGTAGAGCTGGGGTTTCACCATATTGGTCAGGCTGGTGTTGAACTCCTGACTTGTGATCCACCTGTCTCGGCCTCCCAAAGTGCTCGGATTACAGGTGTGAGCCACTGCGCTCGGCCCAAATACGTATTTTCTAGTATTGTTTGCTCTGCACGGTTTTAAGGTCTCTGAGTCACTCACTCTAATTATCTAGCAGTTAAGGAATGACGGAAAATAAACAAGGACTGGGATTTCTGGTCTTACATATGGATTTCTGCTGGCAGCTGAAGCAAACAAGATCACCAAAGGGGAAACACTGCAAAAACAGAGAGCGACCGAAGCGAGGTGACCTGGTAAGCTATAATCAAGGTGATTCCCATGCTCACCAGCTCCTGCTGGAATTGGCCTCCAAGTTTCCACACAGAAGTAGCATGTAGAAATTTTCTTTTTTTCTTTTTTTCTTTTTTTTTTTTTTTTTTGTGAGACGGAGTCTCACTCTGTCGCCCAGGATGGAGCACAGTGGCGTGATCTTGGCTCACTGAAACAACCGCCATCTCTGCGGTTCAAGCCTCCCTCAGCCTGCCTCTCCTGCCTCAAACCTCCCGAGTAGCTGGAACTACAGGTGCATGCCACCACGCCCGGCTCATGTTTTTGTTTTTAGTAGAGACAGTGTTTCACCATGTTGCCCAGGATGGTCTCGAACTCCAGACCTCGTGACCCGCCCACTTCGGCCTCCCAAAGTGCTGGGATTACAGGCATGAGCCACCACGCCCGACCAGAAATTTTCAAGGTAAAAATCAGTGTTCACTTAGGATAATGTAAATGTGGTACCTATTGTTAAATGTACCTCTGAGAGGCACATCGGAAAATACCAAGTATAAAATGTGAAATGCAAAATGATTTAGGTAGGCCACATTTAGGTACCTACATATGCATATCTTAAGGGAAATTAACTGATGAAAGTAAGACTTGGCAATATATAATACAACTCATTTCCCCCTTCTATTATCCAGAAACTGTCTTTCCTAAGTGTTAAATCCTCTGCATTCTCACTCTTCTATTTTCAACTATCCACTCCCATTCCTACCTTCCATTGTGAGCGGTACTTTTCTTCTTTTTCTCTGCTCAAACTGGTTTGTCCCACAGTCATCAAAATGTTTCATCAAAATGCAGGCACCACCTGGAGCCTCCACCTGTGCTGCCACTGAAACACCTGGAAACCTGAGACCAGCTAATGCCATCTGACCTCCCCACTCTTTCCCCTTTGGTCACCGGTCCTATGGCCTTTTTCCCATGGTTGTATCACCACCACCAGCTCTGTGCTTCATCTTCTCCACCCGTTCTCCCACTGCCCACTCTTTGTACTGTCCCCTAAGGGACAGCTGATTACAAATTCCTCAACATCCCTAACTGCTCCACAAAACACCGCCTTCACCTCCTTGTCCCAACTGAAACCAGGCTACCCTGCAGGGCATGGTTTCCCCCAACCCTCTCAGTGGAAGCTGACACACATACTTTCTTTCTTTTTTTTTCTTTTTTGAGATGGAGTCTCACTCTGCCACCCAGGCTGGAGTGCAGTGGTGCGATCTCGGCTCACTGCAAGCTCCGCCTCCTGGGTTCACGCCATTCTCCTACCTCAGCCTCCCAAGTAGCTGGGAATATAGGCGCCTGCCACCACGGCCGGCTAATTTTTTGTGTTTTTAGTAGAGATGGGGTTTCACCATGTTAGCCAGGATGGTCTCAATCTCCTGACCTCATGATCCGCCCACCTCAGCCTCCCAAAGTGCTGGGATTACACATACTTTCTTTATAAGTAAACAGGGCCAGAAGCAGAGTGTGCTCCCCAAGCTCATTCCTATTGCTGTTTCCAACCTGCGCTCTTTTACCTCCATAGAAAACTTCCATTCCTTTGATGCCCGTGCCATCCTTGCCAACCACCATTCTACTCCTCTCTCGACACCACCATCTTCCAACCTCCTGCTAGCCATCAGTCACTCTAGCACCTGGGTCCCAGTCTCCCTCACTATGCCAGAGCTAGGACCATCCAGGTGACTTCAGGTCCATCCAACATATAGTAACTTCCCACCGTCGGCTCCTCTTCTAAAATCTTAAACTGCTCAACCCACTCTCTAGCTGTGTTCACTACTCTCACTCACTCACTATTACTACATTAAGACTTCTCATTCTCCAGCCCTCCATTTTCTCCCATCTGCCAGACACTTCCTAACCTCACTTCTCCCCCTAACCAAATTACAACCATGATCTGAAACCATTTTCCTTCCAACAACCTCAACCCTCTTGACCTCTAATACTGAGCTATACCCCTTCCCCTGCTCTGCAGTGGAAGTCTGACCCTAGACATGTGAATCTCAGACACGTGAATTCCTAGCTGCTGCACTGGTGGAGAAAATAACAACCATGTAGGTCAGTGCCCCCACATAGTCACAGCACCCAACCTCAGCTGCCCACAAATCCTTCCATAGGTCCCCTACAACACCTGCTTCCAATGTCACCACTTGCTTAAGCCCCCTATCCAGTCCACTTCCTTAACACTCTTAATAGGTCACACACACAAAATAGAAGCCATCAGGCAAGTACATGCCCAGCTGCTTCTGTGATCCTCCTCTGCCCCATAAACTTACTAGCAGCCACACCTCTATTTACCTTTTTTCCACATAATCAGCGGGAGAACTGTCCTCCTATAAAAGGTGAGGCCACAAGGAAATGCTCTCTAGGCCTCCTTCATCCAGGGGCATCATCCCTCTGCAGCAATTATCTCCAGCTGCTCTTCTATGTAGCTCCTCTTCCTCAGCACACAAACATACTCAAGCTGTTCGCACTTTAAAAAGACCCTTCTCCAACCTTCTCACACTCTCAGACATATCTTGTTCCTTGTCTTCTCAGCCATGCTTACTGAAAAGAGAGGTCCACATTTGCTTACTGCTCCTACATCACCTCTGTCTCCTGCAACCTATCCCCAAGATTCCAATTAAACAGCTCCCACCAAGGTTATGAATGACCTCCTGATACTCAAATTCAAAGGAGTTCGTTCTGCAGCATTGGCCACTGCTATATAGCTCTTGCAGCTCTCTCTCTCTCCCTTTTGGTTTCAATGAGAACATTCACTTATGTAATTTAGAGAGAAGAGCATGAATTTTAGATCCAAGGAGAGCTACAGTCCATTCCTGACTCCACTAGCTCTACTGTCTCCACTGGCTGTCCCACCACCTCCATCTCAAAATGCCTAAGACTCACCATCTTCCCCTACAACTTGTGCTTCCTCTGATATATCTGATCTTAAAGGAAAGGAATCACAGTTCACACAGTTACCAGTACTAAAATCCTGGGTTTTATCCTTCATGCTCCCTCTCCATCATTTGCCACATACAGAGTCTGAATTCTCCTCTCCCTCCATCACCATTGCTGGCACTTCATTTTGCAAATAGGTTCCTGAAAAATTTTTCTTAACAGGTACATCTGCTGCCATGCCTAACCTTCTGATTTATACTCCTTGCTACAGCCAGATAGAGATACCACGAAAACACAGGTCCCAACCTTCAAGGCCCCTCAGGATACGAATCCCGTTTGCTTAGCTGGCCTCATGTCTCCCACCCCTTCCTGGCACACTATCATCCAGCCACACTAAACTACTTTCAGTTTTCCAGGTCTCTTAATGTGCCATCTTCCATGCCTTCATTCATTGCTCCCTTTGCTAAAACTCCCATTTTCACCTCCTTCACCTGGGGGACACCTCAGCTTCCAAACTTCAGCTCAAATATCACCTCCTTGACTGGGTGTGGTGGCTTATGCCTGTAATCCCAGCACTTAGGGAGGCTGAAGTGGCTGGATCACTTGAGGCCAGGAGTTCGAGACCAGCCTGGCCAACATGGTGAAGCCTCATCTCTACTAAAAATACAAAAAATTAGCCAGGTGTGGTGGTGCGCACCTATAGTCCCAGCTACTTGGGAGGCAGAGGCAGTAGAATCGCTTGAACCCAGGAGGCGGAGGTTGCAGTGAGTTGAGATCGTGCCACTGCACTCCAGCCTGGGCAACAGAGCAAGATTCTGCTTCAAAAAAAAAAAAGGATCACCTCCTCCAAGACTGGAGATGTTTTGGGCTTGGATTATCACTACTGAAAGCTTCTATAGCAAGCTATGGGTACATTTTTCATTGCAGGCCCTTAATATTGCACTGAGTATTAAGCCTGTTTATGTGCCTTTTGAGCTACTATAAGCCCCTTCAAGACAGTCATATCTTATCAATACATTCCCAACGACAGTCACAGTAACTTGCATAGTGCTCAATAAACACTAGTTTAACTGATTGATTCATTCCTTCATTATTAAAAAGGCAATAGTAAAACGATCAGTATTCCACCAGATGGAACATCAGTGCAACAGCAATTTAATTATGCTACTCTCTTGTTGAACAAGATAGACCACATAATGTAGAACTACATTCAGACCTTGGCATAAGAACATTCTTTTAAAGCCAAACCAACTTCTGAACTCCTAAACAAGTGAAAACAGTTGAATGATGAAAGACTTGTTCCCTGATGTATCACTTCCTTCACCTGCAGTGGCTGCTCATGACAGTGGGTAGCAGCATTGCTATTACACACCATGAACCTCTTCACTCGACTCTGTTATCTTTTTACTCTGGCTGGTTTCCTTTAAAATCACAGCTGGAGAAAAGCCCAAAAGCTGCTGGCCTCGCCCATCTCTATCTCTAGTTTTTCCTCTTTCACCTGAAGTAAAGGAGATTTGTTGATGCTATGCAGCCTGCGAATGTATCTTTACATTTCCAAAGATTGAAAATAGGTTCACTAGGACAAAGAGAACACTTGGAAGACATGATCATTTTTATCCACGTAAGCAGTATCTGAGGACCACTTATAGTAGAGGCAGGCAAGTCTGTAGGACTTAGCCTTCTTGCTAACTTATAATGCACAAATTTCCAGTTCCTACTCAGTATTAAAGAATTAAGATGCCCGCTGGGCATAGTGGCTCATGCCTGTAATCTCAGCACTTTGGGAGGCTGAGGCAGGTAGATCACCTGCGGTCGGGAGTTCGAGACCAGCCTGACCAACATGGAGAAACCCCATCTCTACTGAAAATACAAAAATTAACTGGGCGTGGTGGCACATGCCAGAGGCTGAGGTGGGAGAATCGCTTGAACCCAGGAGGCAGAGGTTGTGGTGAGCCGAGATTGCGCCAGTGCACCCCAGCCTGGGCAACAAGAGCGAAACTCCGTGTAAAAAACAACAACAAAAAAGAATTATTAAGATGGAGAATATGACATAATATCACATCACATTTTGGAAAAATGATTGTTAATTCCAGGTTGTTGATGCTTCTTCTAGAAAGCCAGATTGGCCTGTATATAAAGGCAAGGTATTCAAGATAGGTAGCTTAGCAAGGAGTCAAATTCAATGCCCCCACTTTCTAGCTTAATGATCTTGGACAGGCCACCCATCCTCTCTATCCCACATCTGCACTATGGAGATAAGAATATGCCTACTTTATGTGTGCAAGGTCCTTAGAAAAATGCCTGGCAGACAGTAAGCTCTCAAGAGATCTGAGCCCAGCACAATACCTACCTTGTGGAATTACTGTGAGCCTTAAGTGAGATAATGTATTTTAAGTGTTGTCACATAACGAATTAATGGTAATAACAATAAATAAATATTGTCACATATAAAAGAATAGTAGTCACCAGTGGCCACTGAGTTTAAATTCATCTGAGTGTTATGGAACTCAGATATGAAATGTCGGAACACATGACCCCATCCCAGAATTGAGAGGATAAGGTGTATTTGAGGGAAGCTATACACAAGGAAGGTGCTGTGGAAAGTGAAGAAGACTTATAAAGAAAAGAGCAGACAGAGAAGAAAGCCTTAGAAAACAGTATATCACTGAAGAAACAATGGATTCAGGGTAAGGCCCATGAAAGACAGGCAGATGGAGGGCTAGGAGAAGAGGAAGCTACAATAAGAAAAAAAAAAATTAGGAGAAAGAATAATGTCCTAAAAATGCTGGAATGAAGGGAACAAGGCCTATGATACTGGCTGGAAAAATCATACAGCAAGAAGGATTTTCTAAGGCCACAGGTGGGTTCGCTGGCTGAGATGTTGCCAGGTGCCTGTGGTTTGGGCTAAAAGGTACTCTGAGATCCAAACACAGAAAAGCACATAACTCCTCCATATCCCAAAGAAACAAGGAACTAAGATGGTCTTTTAACCTGGAATTGGAGAGTACAAGAAGGACAAGATAAAGTCCTTGACACAAGGACTTTATCTAAGAGTCAGGAGCGGAGCAGAGCAGAGGCTGGCCAAGTAAATGTGGATTGTCTGTCAGAGGGCGGGATGGTGTGTGGAAAAAGCAAGGACTATTCAGTATGTAACTCGTGGTAAATGAAAAGGATTTAGCTCCATAAGTTGGGGCAAACCTAAAGCCATATGAGCAACATATCTATAGACTATTTACATCAAACACTCAATGACCAGCTACTAGTATGTACCTTGAAGACACTCAGAAGATGCAGGAAAGGCCAGTCCCCGGATGACAGCAGGAAGAAATGTCCCTCTGGGGCTGGACGCGGTGGCTTATGCCTGTAATCCCAGCCAGCTCTTTGGGAGGCAGAGGTGGGCAGATCACGAGGTCAGGAGACCAAGACCATCCTGGCTAACATGGTGAAACCCCGTCTCTACTAAACATACAAAAAATTAGCCGGGTGTGGTGGCGGGCACCTGTAGTCCCAGCTACTTGGGAGGCTGAGGCAGGAGAATGGCGTGAACCCAGGAGGCAGAGCTTGCAGTGAGCAGAGATTGCACCACTGCACTCCAGCCTGAGTAACAAAGCGAGACTCCGTCTCAAATAAATAAAATAAAATAAAAAAGTCCCTCTGGGTAGGGGCAGTAAGGAATAACTTAGGCCACTCAGGGGATAGGACAGGGAATCTTGCCCCATTTTGACAAATAATGGTCTATGTGGTCCCCTGGCTCTTCTGGGTTGGTAGGGAGAAAAGGAAAACTGTTTTTCCACAGTTTTGGTGGAGAGAAACGGAGAAAAAACCAAAAATCTTATGAAGAAATGATCCCTTCCCCATTTTTTGCATTTTTAGAAATTATTTAATATGTCTGAATAGTTAATATTTCCTTATCATTTCCTTATCTTCTACAGTGGTAAATCCCATTATCTCACTGGTAAGCTACTCTCCCAGCTATTCCCAGTCTTAGATACACTAACAAATACAGGGTTAGTACAACCAACAGCAATCACAGAGCATTAATGAGTCTACTCCTGATCTCAGACTGGTAACTCTCAGGCAGGCCTGGATTCAATACTCCTTCTGATGAAGGCTCTGAGGAGAAACTCCCGAAGGAAGCAAGAATACCTACCAGCACACTCCTCCAGGGAACACAGGGAGGTCTCCAAGGACATTCCAGGGCAGCCAGGTCTGGAGGGGAAGGAAGTGAGACACACTCGGCGACGCTCTCTGACACCATCCCCACATGTGGCACTACACTGGCTCCACGGCTGCCACAGTCCCCAAGTTTCTGCAAGGATATAAGTTATGCTTTTAATGCTAGTTCATTTGAGAATCAGTATTTAACTGCACCCAAATGAAACAGCAAAACTCAAATCTCAGGTCTTGAAAAGTCTGTAAGTTGAAGTGTTCCCAGAGATGAAGAAAGCTGAAAAGCGTTGCTCCTAACTTTAAAACAAAGAAAAGCTGTCTAATTTATAAAATCTTAACCTTTCCAGAACCCAAAAAAGAGCTGAGGTTGCAGGACAACTAACTATCCTGCAATATAAGGAAAGATAGGATCTTCCAAGGAAAAATGAGATGCAACTCTTGTTTACCAGGGGCAGACACCAGGCCGCACACAAGGTGGTGAGAAGAGTTCACCTAAAAATGTAATGAGCTGCCAAACACCTAGTGGGCTAGCACAGAATATAGAACCCCTATGACTCACATACACAAGCAGAATTTATACCCACTTGCAGACTCTTCTCCACGGATCTCATCAAATACAGGAAGCACTGGGGCAGGTGCAAGACCAGACAAAGCCTCCCTCATGGTGGAAGCCCAAGGAGGGAAGGGGAAGCACTGTGGAAAAGACACAGAGCCTCACCTGTCCTCTCTCCATTTCCTCTACTGAATAAAAGCTTCAACCACTTGGGGAAAGGCCTCAAACCCGATTATCCTAGGTGCACCAGTTGATATCAACTGCTTCTAGAGAATGGAAAAAGAAACTCCTTCACCCTTGGGGAAGAGCCAAAACTATCCTGGACCCACACTATTAGAGATCTTCTACTACTGGGGAGGGGCAGGATCACCAAGAAGGTCCCATTCCTGAAACTTAGGAACACAGCACTTGCCTAAGACTGAGGCTGAACTAATACAAGGCAATGCCCTCCCTCTACTCCAGGCTAGCATGTGCCAAGTATCAAGTAACAACAGTCTACTTCTGGGGAAGAGGCATAGCAAAAGAAGAAAGCCTCTCTGATGTGCAGGTTCACACCTAAAGCTGAGGGTGGGACAGAAGCATGGAGAAAACCCCTATAGTCATGCAATGCCTTCCCTAAACACAAAATAACACTAGAAGAATTTCAAATGTGGTAAGCACTGAGGGTAGCCATAACAATGGTAAAAACCCATAGTTCAATTCTTTACTAACCCAATACCAAACTAAAGGCCTAGCAAAAACAGAGGTATGACCATTTCCAGGCATAAATACTTCCATGTCTATAGTTTTTCAAACAAGGTGTCCAACTTTCAACTCAAAATTATTAGGCACAAAAAGCAAGGAAAAAAAAACATAAAACTATTAAGAGACAAAGTAATCAAGATAACCAGACTCAGATCTGACCCAGATATTAAAACTCTCAGAGAGAGAATTTAAAGTAGTTATGATAAATATGCCAAATACTTTAGTGGAAAAGGTGAACAAGATGCATAAACAGATGGAAAATTTCATCAGACTGTTGGAAACTAAAAAGTCAAATGGAAATATTAGAATTTTAAAATATGGTAACACAGATGAAGAAGGCTCATCAATAGACTTGACACACAGCTAAGGAAAGAAACAGTAAATGTGAATACAGGTAAATATAAATGTCTCAAACTAAAAAACACAAAGAGGAAAAAAAGAGTAAATCAATAGAAGACCTAAGTCCCATATAGGTAATTGGAATACCAGCAGGAGAGGACAGAATAGGACACGATAAATACGTCTAAGAACTCTCCACAGTTAATGAAAGACCCGAAACCACATATCCAAGATGCTCAGAAAACACCAAGCAGGATAAATACAAAAAGCAATACTGTACCCAAACTGCTAAAAACCAAAACCAAACCAAAAAGTTTGAAGGCTGTGGCTGAAGGGTAGGAGAATATACCACCAGAGAAGAATGACAATAAGAATTACAGCTGACTTCTTGACAAAATTATCCAAGCCAGAAGATAATAGAATATCATCTCTAAAGTATTGAAAGAAAAAACTACCACCCCAGTAAAAGAATATATATATATATGTATATTATATATATATATTTCAAAAATAAAGGAGAAAGACTTTTCCAGAAAAAAAAATGGAGATCATGTATTACCAGCAGTCCTTCAATACAAGAAATGTTCAAAGAAATCCTTTGGGCAGAAAGAAAATATTAACAGACAAAATCTGCATTTATATAAAGAAATGAAGAGTGCTGGTAATGGTATATATAAAGGTAAAATCATTTTCTCACTTTTAAATGCTCTAAAATATCACTGATAGCCTAAAACAAAATAGTGGCAATGTATTGTTTGTTTTTTTGTTTTTGTTTTTGAGACAGTTTCACTCTTGTTGCCCAGGCTGAAGTGTAATGGTACGATCTTGGCTCACTGCAACCTCCGCCCCCGGGGTTCAAGCAATTCTCCTACCTCAACCTCCCGAGTAGCTGGAATTACAGGCATGCACCACCACATCCAGCTAATTTTTGGTATTTTCAGTAGAAACAGGGTTTCTCCATGTTCGTCAGGCTGGTCTTGAACTCCAACCTCAGGTGATCTGCCCACCTCGGCCTCCCAAAGTGCTGGGATTACAGGCATGAGCTACTGTGCCTGGCTATATTAAGTGTTTAATAGCATACGTAAAGTAAAATGATGACAATGATCACACAAAGAATGGGAGGAGTGAATTGGGAGTGTATTGTTCAAAAGTCCTTATACTACATGTGAAGCAATATAATACCTAGAGGTAGACTGAGAGTAAAGATATATATTATAAACTCTAGGACAACCACTAAATACAATTTTTTTTTTTTTTTTTTTGAGACAGAGTCTTGCTCTGTTGCCCAGGCTGGTGTGCAATGGCGTGATCTCAGCTCACTGCAACCTCCATCTCCCAGGTTCAAGTGATTCTCCTGCCTCAGCCTCCCAAGTAGCTGGAATTACAGGTGTGCATCACGATACCCAGCTAAGTTTTTTGTATTTTTAGTAGAGACAGGGTTTCACCATGTTGGCCAGGCTGGTCTTGAACTCCTGATCTCAAGTGATCTGCCTGCCTCAGCCTCCCAAAGTGCTGGGATTACAGGTGTGAACTATGGCGCCCAGCCCACTAAATACATTTTTAAGGTATAAACAATAAACCAATAGTGTAGTTAAACCATTAAAATATTCAATTAACCTAAAGTAAGGCAGAAAAAAAGGAAAAAACAGAATGGATGTAACAAATATAAATCCAGCAAAATAGTAGATCTTAATCCAACCATATAATGATAAAACTAAACACTAAGTTAAAAGACACAGATTGTCAGATTAGATAAAAAAGCATGATCCAACTATGTTTTTTTTAAAGCCCACTTTACATATAAAGACATATATATGTTAAAAGTAAAAAGACGGAAGATATGCCTTATGAACATTAATCAAAAGAAAACTAGAGTAACTACATTAATATCAAACAAAATAGATTGCAGAACCAGGGATATTACCAGGGATAAAGAGCAACATTATATAGTGATGAAAGGGTCAGTTCAGCAAGGAACCTCAATCCCAAATGAGGATGTACCTAACACCGGAGCTTCAAAATACACACAAAACCCTCCCAGCCATTATTGATTGATACATGTGAATTTCTCATCCAAGCAGATATGCAATCACTGCCAGACAGAATAAATGAGTAATTTCCCTATAAATAATTACTCTGGCAGGCATGGTGGCACACTCCTGTAAATCCCAGCACTCTGGGAAGCCAAGGCAGGTGGATCACTTGAGCTCAGGAGTTTGAGACCAGCCTGGGCAACACAGCAAAAACCCATCTCTACAAAAAATGCAAAAATTAGCCCAGGATAGTGCCATGCACCTGTAGTACCAGCTATTCGGGAGACTGAGGTAGGAGGATCACCTGAGCCAGGGGAAGTCGAGACTTCAGTAAGCCATGATCGCACCACTGCACTCCAGCCTTGGCAGCAGAGTGAGACAGTGTCTCAAAAAAATTAAATTAAATTAAAAAATAAAGAATTATTCCAAGTCCCCTGTCTATCAGTACCCATCCAACCCCAAGTTCTATCAGATCCTGCCAACACTAGGCACCAAAACACACTCTGCATAAAACACTCTCTTCATCCTTCATGGACAGAAACTTCTAATGCAGTCAAAGGTATACAAAGCACTACAAAACGTAAAACGTGTAGGGCAGATGCATTCTCAGGTGAGCCAAGTGGTGCAATCTGGAGTGAGTAATGGAATATGAGTTCTTTAGAGCAATTAAAAGGATTTTCACAAGAGTGGGAGGGTTACAAACCAGTATCCTGGACCAACATCAACTGAGGTGTGCTAATTATGTTCCATCTAGAGGTCCAAGTGAACATAATGTTGGTTCTGTGCCTCCAAGATCACACTGGAGCTCCTCATACAGCATAACAACGAGCTGGCTTTGTCTTCAAAGCTTCAGAGCTGTTCCCATACTAAGCCCCCTTGCTTGAAAAGCTTTGAGAATCTCCTATTAAAGTCTCTCTGAGTTATAGTATTGTGATTTATTTTGGGAAAATCTACTGGAAATCCCACTACTGTAAATTCTAAATTGAAAATTAAATCAATATGTAGTTTATCCTTCTCCATGCTCATATTTAAGACCACAAAAGGTGGAATTACACATGCTAAGAATCTTTTGTTATTCCTTCTGAACTCTTTTACTTTATATAATTTATTTAAGTACATAAAGTCATTTGTCAAACTAAAATAAAATTCCACTAGTGAGGATCAGAAAAAAAATCAGTTTTGATTTAAAAAGTGTATTTTTTGATTAAAAAATTATATATATATAATGGAACTCATATTCCATTACTCACTCCAAAGATTGCACCACTTGGCTCACCTGAGAATGCATCTGCCCTACACGTTTTCTTTATGTTTTGTAGTGCTTTGTATACCTTTGGCTGCATTAGAAGTTTTTGTCCATAAAGGATGAAGAGAGTGTTTTATGCAGAGTGTGTTTTGGTGCCCAGTGTTGGCAGGATCTGATAGATCTTGGGGTTGGATGGGGACTTAGAATAATTCTTTTTTTTTTTTTTTTTTTT
>NW_016830214.1:44125-81474 GCF_001698545.2 Rhinopithecus bieti
AGTGTGCCACCATGCCTGCCACAAGTGTGTGTGTGTGTGTGTGTGTGTGTGTGTGTGTGTGTGTGTATATATATATATATATATTTTTTTTTTTTTTTTTGGATGACGTCTTGCTCTGTAGCCCAGGCTGGAGTGCAGTGGTGCAATCTTGGCTCACTGCAACCTCTGCTTCCTAGGTTCAAGCAATTCCCTTGCCTCAGGCTCCTGAGTAGCTGGGACTACAGGCATGTGCCACCATGCCTGGCTAATTTTTGTATTTTTGGTAGTGATGAGGTTTCACCATGTTGGCCAGGATGGTCCTCAATCTCCTGACCAAGTGATTTACCCACCTTGGCCTCTCAAAGTTCTGGAATTATAGGCATGAGCCACCACAGCCGGCCAAAAGCAAAAATGTTAATGTCAAAAAAAATCTCATTTTAAAATCCTGTGTTCTTTTCCCTTGAAAGTAAAATCATAGCATGTAGGATACCAAACAGTAAAACAAAATGAACATTTAAGCTAAGCTTTTATATCTCAATTTCTAAATCAAATTAATCAAACAGTAAACACAGGAAATCACTCAAAACAATGAACAAATTTAAGTAGGCAAATATTTGTAAATATCTTAAGTAACTCCTTCTGATCCCTGAGATCTCTGCTAATAACTTTGAGGAAAACACTTGGCAAAATGGGAACTCATTAGATAACTGTAGTTCATACGTCAGAAATGAAGAGCAAAATGACCAATACTCCAAATAGTCCCACTTCATGAATGAAAGGCTGTTTTGTTTGTCCTGTTTAGATGTCCATACGTGTGCTCGCACTACATGACAAACCTGTTTGTCCAGGCTAAATGCCTTTCAGCCTATTATGGAGGGTTTTGAATAAGCAAAATATGTCTTCAATGTGAAAAGGGAGGTTTGTTTCTACCCATAAAACTATCTGAAGGAATACAGCCTTTGAAATATTCACATCTGCAAGGCATTTTGTTTAAGAAACCAAGGTAACTAAACAAATCATGATTATAAGAAAATTCTATAGACATAAGAGAGTAGCTATAAGCAGTAGGAAGAGCAGTAGCAGCTGGGATAAGCAGTTCAGATTTTCTTTGCATAGACAAGGCAAATCATACTTATGCTTGGGCCTCTGGGCTCCCAAGTGGTTATGGGTGTTCCAAGAGATGGGTGGCACAAGATGAAACAGTAAGTTAAGGAGGAAAACACAGAAACTTTTTTTCCATCTAAAAGCTTTGTACTGTTTAATACATGGATTGACAGTCAATTGCATAGAAGGCAGTCACAGAATAGTGGTCAAATTAAACTCTCAAGCTATTCTATCTGGATTTGTGTTCTGACCCTTCTATTTAAACACCATTGACCTTGGGCAAATTACTTAACCTCTCTGTGCCTCCATTTCATCACCTATAAAATTGACAATGTAATGAGTTGAACTTATAAACTTGTTATGAGGACTAAATGGGTTAATATCCATAAAACAGAACAGTGTCTGGTGCGAATCACTATGTAAATATTTATCCCATTAAGTGGAATAAAGACTACAAATAGTCATTTTTGCCAAATCCATTATGTATTTGCTATCAATTGTTATTTACATATTATCCTAAGATCCTCAGACATATTTGGAAGAAGAGACAAACATAAAACACAGAGATCGAGACCATCCTGGCCAATATAGTGAAATCCCATCTCTACTAAAAATACAAAAATCAGCCGGGCATGGTAGTGCATACCTGTACTCCCATCTACTTGGGAGGCTGAGGCAGGAGAATTGCTAGAACCCGGGGGGTGGAGCCTGCAGTGAGCCCAGATCGCGCCACTGTACTACAGCCTGGGCGACAGAGTGAGACTCTGTCTTAAACAAACAAACAAACAAACAGTTATTCTATTTTCAAAAGGAACTAATAAATTCATTGTGAGTCAGTGGCTCACACAAGTCATGGTGAGTCCCTAAGTGGTACCATTCGGCAAAAAAGACACTCTTTACTGGTCAGAGATAGAAAATAAAAGGAGAACTCAGTTCAGTCATAAATTTATACACTAAAAACACAGGAAGTCACTGAGGTTCCTGTCTCAAGCATAAATTTAATTTATCAGACCAACAGAGTCAGAGCTGGTCTGCCACACCAAGAGCCAGGGTCTCTCAGTGTGTTTAGCTCTCCCAGTTACTGCCCCAGCCCTGCTGTTCTGATATGTCTTACAGTTGCTGCATGGGGCAGCCCCACAGGGAGCCCCTGACTACCCTCCACCTGGACACACAGAGAACCACTCCCGTTCTGCCCTTTTCCAGCGTCTTCCTGCTGCTGCTGCTGTGGGAAAAACTCCAGCCTTTAGACATGGAATGGAAGCCACCAAGGTGAACCTCCTGCCCCCATGTGACCTTAATTAAATGGCCCCAATTTCTGGATTTCCCTTGATTCATTTCTGCTAAATTCAGTGAGATTTTTTCCCCCACGAATATTTTCTTTTGAAAAGGCAAGAATATTGTGCCAGGCCTGTAATCCCAGAACTTTGGGAGGCCAAGGCAGGTGGATCACCTGAGGACAGCCAACATGGCACAACCCCATCTCTACTAAAAATACAAAACTTAGCCAGGCGTAGTGGTGCACATCTGTAATCCCAGCTACTCGGGAGACTGTGGCAGGAGAATCACTTGAACCTGGGAGGTGGAGTTTGCAGTGAGCCAAGATTGCGCCACTGCACTCCAGTCTGGGCAACAGAGCAAGACTCTGTCTTGAAATATATATATATATCTTAGATGAGTATTCGTTCAACCTAATTGTTTTTCTCCTAATATCAGTTGAGACTAGCCAAATCTGAGTTCAATTTTCACTTAATAAGCATTGAGCACCTCTGAATGTGCCAGGCATACTAAGTGGGCCAAATAAAGACCATAAAAAGCTTCATAGCAGCGTGAGTCAGGTTTTGCCACCAAATGAGCTTCCCCCATCTGCTGTGCAGAAAGGATTTATAGGGGGAGAAAGACATTAAACAAGCAATGGCAGAAGTGATAAATGCCATCAAAGAAGAACGAAAAGATGCTGCCCAAGCTTACAGCAGAGGAACTGAACCTGAGGTCATGGAAGAGTAACCCAAGTGGAGACTTGGAGGATGGGTTAATGTTAACCAGGGGAAGGAGAGAGGAGGGTGTCCTGGGCCCCAGTGCAGAGATGGTGACTGCGAGGATGTGGGGGCAGCCTGACCATGGAAGGTTTTATGGATTTGTATCCGCATGCCTAGTGAAATAACAGGTTTTAAGAAGGAGAATAGCCTCAGCTGACCTGAATTTTAAACAATCCCTTTGGCTGCAGTGAGAGAAGGAAGTGGACAGATGGAAACCGATTAGGAATCTGTTCTGAGCCTAGGCTAGAGGTAATGGAGATTTAACCCAAGTGGTGTCAGTGGAACTGAAGAGAAGTGGAGAGATTGAGACACTCAGGAGACAAAGCCGTAGGACTCAGTAATGTAGCATTTATAGGAGGTAAAGAAGAGGAAGATTCCTGGCTTCTGGTCTGAACAGTAAGATGGTTGGTGAAATCCTACACTGAGAAGCAGGGTTAGGGGGTACAATGATGAGTCTTAGTACAGAAATGCTGCTTCTGAGGTGCCAGGGAGACATCCGAGGGATGCAGCGCCTGGATGCAGGGGACGAGCAGGGAAGAGACGTCCACCTGGAGCCATCAGCATCAAGGCTAATCACCTGGCAAGTGTGTGAAGAGTAAATGAAAGACAACCAGCACTTAAGGGAGACAGACAGTGGAACTGGCAGGCCAAGAAGACTGTGAAGAAGTAAGCAGGGAGAGGGGAGGTGAGCAGGGCGAGTATGGTGTCACAGAATCAAGGTCAATGAAGACGCTGGCTGAAGTGTCCCTGGATTTGGAGTCCTGTACCTCATTTGCTGGCTGCTTCAGTGAGAGTATTTCAGGGGAGGACTGGGGCATGGAAGCCAGTTTGCAATAGGTTGAAAAGTGAATGGGAGGCAAAAAAAAGAACTCTCAAGGATAGGCAAATTTTTCAAGCAGTTTTTGGGCTATAAAAGGTAAAAGAAAGAGGGTGATGTCTGGGGAGAACATGGGGTCGGGATGGTTTGTTTCGGGAGAAGAGAAATAAGTACATTTCAAAACTGATGAGAATGAGTCTGTAAAGGAAGGACAGTTAAGGATGGGAGAGAGAGGGGATAATGACTAACAGAAGGTTCCTGAAATGAGCAGAGGGGCTGAGATCCACAGTGGAGGGAAGGAATAACACTTCTTCCATGGCGGCAGGAAAGCAGGGGAGAGGATGGGGTGGGAGGATGGGTCTGACATCTACAGGTATACAGATCTTTTGGTGGGAGGGTGGAGTTCTCACTTAATGGCTTCCAGCTGCTCTGTATGGTAGTTGGCAAATCAACTCTGAGAGTTAATCAGTGGGCAGGGGTTAAGGTCTGAGGGGAGTGGAGGAGGTCTGAAACGACTGTTGTGTAGAACAGGAGCAAGACCTGGTCTGGGTGACATGCTGAGCAGTATGCAGGCCCTGCCAAGGGTGAAAGCATGATCCACCCATAGTGGCATCAGGCCACCATGATGTAACCTTGTCACTCAGCCTTAGCAACTTGGGTGCAGTGGGTGGCTGGCAGATGGCTGGATACATGCAGAGCTGGGGTGTGTCCTGCTAGGTGGATCGAAAGGAGAGGCTAAGGAGTTTAGGATATTGGCAGGAGGGTAGTTAAAGGGATGAGCCATGGAATCTACGCTGGATAGAAAAGAAGTGCAAGGAGGGAAGTGGCCAGTGGTGGAGGAGAAAGCCAAAGGAAAGGGTCTTAAGGAGAGGAAGTGGGTAAATTTGCAAAAAGGAACCCTGGGGGTTACAAAGTCAGGCTCGTGCAGTCAGGGGACACTGGGCTTACCAGGGATAAAGATAAAAAGCGAACGAGACCATTTCTGCCAAATTAAACTACTTGCTAAGACCAGACTTTCCCCCAAGAAAAGGGAAAGAAATGCAAAGAGCAGCACAGGGAATTAATGGAATTGTCATAACCCCATTTCTTCATGATTAGGTAGGGCATTACACAAAGAATACAGAATCCCAATACATTTTTAGAAATCTTGCTTTGATTTCTCACTAAAAAGGCCACATTCCTATAATGAATGACTTAAGAGAGAAGAGACATGCTCAGCTAGAGGAAGACAGAAGTTGCTAATTTGGGATTTGGCTTTGAATTCCAATAATCTCTGCCATGAACTTACCATATGATTTAATAATGGGATTTTTAAAAATGTAATGTAATGTTTATTCAGCACTTCCTAAATGCCAGGCACTATCCTGAGTGTACATGTTGATTTCGTTCAATCTCCACGACTCTGAAGTATGTACTTGTATTGCCCCTGTTTTACTGATGGGGAAACGAGACGTAAAAGACGTTAAGTAGGTTTACCAGTATTCTTACTTTTTCAGCTGAGGGTGATAATGCCAATTGGTACATTGTAAGGCATGAACCATAAAAATGATGGTACAATTCACCTAAAGTTCACCTAAATTCTAAATAATTTTGATTACATGAAGGATTTGATTTAAAATGTTAAAAAATCTCAATACAAACCTATATTTCTCTGAATCAGCATGCACTCCTTCTCCTTTGCAGAAAAATGGCTTCTGCTTGAAATGCCAAAGTCAAAGCAGTACTTATTCTTCCCCATGTCAAACAAAGTACAGTTAAAAATTGTCCTCCTCTCTCCCAAGGGCAGGCTGTTTTCAGCCAAGTGAATGATCCTCTTCCCAGGGGATCTGGGTGCCTCCTTGAAGACAGTGACCACTCCTTGGACAAAGGTGCATGGTGGAGGAAGCACCATTACCTCTACCCCGGACTCACATGTGAGTTCTGGCACCATCACCAGTTTGTATCCAAATTTCTGGGCCAGGTCAATGGGTCCTGTGGAGGTAATGACTGAGTCTCGCCCAAGCAGCTTCAGCACCACGGTGACATAGGCTTCTGGCCCCACGGGTGCACAGCCAAACTCAACCCACTGACCTTGAGCAAGTTCTGTCCTTTTGCTGGTTCTTATTTCCAGTGGCTGTCCTGAATTTCTTGTTGCCTCAGGAACACTGTTGGTGAAGATGACATCCACTGCAATGTTGGGCTTGTCCACAGGAAACGGGCACAGTGGTTGACTGGTAAATAGGCCCACTTGGAAGGTGCCTTCTGCTGCCTTGGCACTCCTATTCAAGTCAACGTGAAAGACAGGCCATTCCACCTTCAGAAAGGCACTTTTCTCCCACCAGGGGAATGGAGTGCTGTTGTCTGTTGCTTCTGGAATCACTGTGAACCAGTAGTCACCAGCCTCCTTGAAATAGAAGCACTCAAACTTGAGTGTTCCCTGGGACTGGTTGGTCAGGAGGTACTTAGCAGTTACAGTCTGATTGGTGTTGGCCTCCAACAGCAGGACAGATACATTCCTCAGTGTCCCATTAGCACCATCAAAATACTGGAAATCCACATACACAGTGTCGTTGCTTAGTGCTACATGGCCTGGCTGTCTCAAGAGGAGATATTCAGCTTCTCCAAGAACTGAAATGAAGTGGTCAGAATTGGTTTTTAAAAGGTGCATTTGAGAAAAACTATTGATGACATTGATGAAAACAGAATTAAAAAAAAAATTTTTTTTTTTGAGACAGGGTCTCATTCTGTCACTGAGGCTAGTATGCAGTGGCACAATCACTGCTTGCTATACTCCTAACCTCTTGGGCTCAAGCGACGTCCCACCTCGCCCTCATGAGTAGCTGGGACTACAGGCACATGCCACCACACCCAGCTAATTTTCTTTTTGTAGAGACTGGTCTCAAACTGCTGGGCTCAAGTAATCCTTCCACCTCAGACTCCCAAACTGCTAAAATTATAGACATGAGCCACTGTACCCAGCAGAAAACAGCATTTTAGACAAGAGAAGTTAGAGCTGAGCCAGGGATGATGTAAAATGATACTGAGTACAGATCCTGGAAGCTGGCCATTGTGCTCTTTCCATTCTGAAGTGATTCTGTTCCTTCTTCATCTTTCATAGTTATGTGAAAATAATTAGTGGTAAATACTCTGAATTCACCACATTCAACAATGTGATATATCTGCAATGAAAATCTATACAGCTTGAATAATAATTTTTAGGATTAAAAACCCAGTAGCTTATATTGTTAAACATATTCTGGCGTTGAGATATTTGGGGAAAATGGATATACAGTGAAGAGAAAGCTTGATCTAAATGACACAATACAAATTGTTCTGGATTATTTTAAATGTAAAACCCTAAATTTACTTCAAAATTATTATCTTCTGATATTCAAGACAAGCACTGGGGAATTTTTACCAGTAAAGGAATCAGTGTCCTCAGTTGTATGAGGCAGACATATTTAGATGGATGAGAAATGTTGACACTTTATTCTGCATGGATAACCAAAGGGATAGGGTGAACATTTATGAAATAACTAGGCTTGTCCTTGGCAATTTAATGACATTACAGCAACTTGTATTTGCCTAGATAGGACAGATGACTACTACTTCTCAAGTATCATTCTGTTAGGATCAATCATATCTTTTAAAAAGAGACCCAGCAGAGCAGCTTAAGTGAAAAGTGCAAAGAACAGACACACAAGAATCCTTGTTTCTATTTTGAATCCTATCCAAATACATATCAAAGGAGGCAGAATTTGGCAAAGCAACAGTCAGCTGACCCATGGCTAGGGTAAGAAACAGTTCTAGATGTAAGGGACTGAAGTTCCCTGTAGGTTTGAAAAACAACTTGTGTAAATATGAATTTTTTTTCTTATTATATATGCCTCATGAATATATATGTAAAAAGGGGCCCATGTGTTTTTTTGTTTGGGCTGGCAGTCTTTAAAATGCCCTTATATATAAGCAATAATCTAATGATTATTAGAATCAGCACATGAATATCTTGGCACACAGAAGAGTTTTTAATTAGCACAGTATTTCACCTAGTTCTCATTCGAGATGAGATGAAATAAAAGACATGAAACTTGGATGACTTGAATGCTTGATTATCACTTGTTTGAAAACCATAATCGGATAAAGTTCTTTTTTTCTCCAATTAAGCAAAAACAAGTTGTGGGATATTCCCTTTTGTTTAGAGATGACTCAAAGTTGAGGAAGGTGGCTGATTCTGGTGCAGCTTGTATACTGGTTCAGACCCAACCTGGTACCTTTCTTGAACTGCTGGGTAAAGAGACCCCAGCACTTACCACAGCCCAAGGAAGTGCTTAAGACTGAGAACAAAGTCATACTAATTTGGATCTGAAGGGGGCAGGATGGTTCTGTGGTCCATTTAAGAATAAGAGGCATGCATACACCACTTAGTTAACTAATGAAAGTCTGTTGCAGGCTGGTCCGATGGTAGCAGGTTATCAGAACTTATTAACAGTAGTGTCACCAAAGTTGGTATATGATCCCCAACTACTAAATTTGACTGGCTTTAAAAAAAAAAAAAAAAAGCAGTCTATTGTGTATGACAGGGATTGTCAATGAAGCAAATCAGATTCTGATTTGATGGGAGCCAGTCAATGAAAAAGACACACATGCCCCGTTGGAAATGGAGAACAAAGATGCAATTGATGGGTTCCAGCAGCAGCAGATAGGAGGTATGTACTAGAGGGAGAATTTGCTACTTTAGAACTCCTGTTAGAAAACTACAGTTTGGCCGGGTGCGGTGGCTCACACCTGTAATCCCAGCACTTTGGGAGGCCGAGACACATGGATCACCTGAGGTCAGGAGTTCAAGACCAGCCTGGCCAACATGGTGAAACCCTGACTCTACTAAAAATACAAAAATTAGCTGGGCATGGTGGTGGGTGCCTGTAATCTCAGCTACTCAGGAGGCTGAGGTAGGAGAATTGCTGGAACCTGGGAAGCGGAGGGTGCAGTAAGCCGAGATTGCACCACTGCACTCCAACCCGGGCCAACAATAGCGAGACTCCATCTCAAAAAAACAAACAAACAAACAAAAAAACACTACAATTTGGTTCTACCACATCCTGACGACTATAGTATACAGGTAATAGTATATTTTGATCAGTATTAAGTAGAGATAAAGGGGAGTAAAACAGATCTACGACAATACCTACTTTTTTATTTTATCGGTGGCTTGTGCACTCAACTTATATGCTCTTTTTTATGCTCATTCAACTTTTATTTTCATATTCCAGTAAGAAATTTTGCTCTTAACAACAAACACCCTTGTATAATTTGTTTAAATGGAGAATTTCAATGCTTTATTTATCATTATGAAACTGAGAACACATACTTTTTTGTAGAAGGCTGTCACATGTAGAGTAATCTGTGTTTTTTTTGTTTTTGTGTTTTGTGGTTTTTTTTGAGACAGACTTTTGCTCTTGTTGCCCAGGCTGGAGGAGTGCAGTGGCACGATCTCAGCTCACCACAACCTCCACCTCCCAGGTTCAAGCGATTCTCCTACCTCAGCCTCCCAAGTAGCTGAGATTGTAAGTGCGTGCCACCACGCCCAGCTAATTTTTGTATTTTTAGTAGAAACGGAGTTTCACCATGTTGGCCAGGATGGTCTCAATCTCTTGACCTCGTGATCTGCCCCCCTCCGTCGGCCTCCCAAAGGGCTGGGATTACAGGTGTGAGCCACCGCATCCAGCCAGAGTAATCTGTTTTTAAAGAAGGGATACATTATTTTTCTTTTTTGTTTGATTGTTTTGTTTTTGAGACAGAGTCTCACTCTGTCGCCCAGACTAGAGAGCAGTGGCGCGATCTCGGCTCACTGCAAGCTCCGCCTCCCGGGTTCATGCCATTCCCTGCCTCAGCCTTCCAGGTAGCTGGGACTACAGGCACCCACCACCACGTCTGGCTAATTTTTTTTTTTGTATTTTTAGTAGAGGCAGGGTTTCACTGTGTTAGCCAGGATGGTCTCGATCTCCTGACGTCGTGATCCACCCACCTCGGCCTCCCAAAGTGTTGGGATTACAGGCATGAGCCACTGTGCCTGGCCAAATTACTTTAAAATAAATGAATCCCACATTGGCTTTCCTTAAATCCAGTGTCTCCTTGTATAAATAAACTTCTTAAAAAAGAAAAGACTGAGAAAGGAAGTCTACTGAATGAAATGAACAGCAGTGCTCTGGTCCATTTAATCAACTGTGCCATTCACATTACACAAGTCAGTGTCCTCTATATCTTGGATCAAAATTTCTTCACCAAATTCAAAAACAACTTCCACTCCCATACCATCAACTGCCTAGATGTCTATGAAATATTTGGAAATCATCAAAAGAAAAGTAGTGAAGATTACATCATATTGTTGATTCTATTGGTTCAGTAGTTGTATAAAGCTCTCTGAGAAATGAACTCAATTTTTAGTTGAAACGAATGAAGAGAACAGACTTTAAGTACCTACTATCTGCTCATTCAGGGTGTTTCGCATTCTTGATATTATCATAACAACCCTGTGAAGTCAATATTATTGCTGAGATTGAAAGAGATGAAGAAACTTTTCTAAGAGCACGCAACTTTCAAGGATTGAAATTCAGATTGGTTCCAAATACACGTTAGCACCAAAACTCTGTCAAGTGAAATCTTATGTAGAACCCTAATATATACAACATCATTGATTGTGTGTATGCAGTGATTTATCACACTGAATTACAGGGAAATCAAAGAGAACTCAAGGTAACATGCTTGCCTCCAATTTTTTAAAATTTGAGAGAGTTGGTTTTTTTATTATTTTTTTAAAGAGTTAAAAATATAAAGTGAAATATGAATCAATCATGCAGAATCACTGAAGCACGAGAGAACCCAGGGTTGCAAGGGTCACGGTTTAGAAAGCACTGCACTGTAGACCCTACCCTGCCTCCTTCATGAAGAGTCATCAACATCAATGCATTTACAAATGTCATATTTATGTTTTATTCCTACCAACAGCATTAAGTATACTCACAATACTCACCATAGTCACAGAGCACCACCAACAATAGATTTGAAAAGTCTTTCAACATTGGTTTCATTCTGATCGGCAAAATCCCAGGTCTTTAGTCTCCTCATGTCCTTTCTCACGTACAGATTGTGATTTTTTTCCTCAAAAACACCTGAAATTAGAACCTCAAAAAATGATGGCTCCATTCAATGTGATTGATAAAATAGTAATCATGAAATGACAAAACCATTCTAAAACTCAAACTTCCTAAGTGATATTGAAAGGAAACTAGAGAGGACATTAATTTTCCCTGGGGCAATGACTTATAATTATACAAGCGCCTTTCATTCCATTATAACTCACAGGTCAAGAATATGCAGGTATGCCCAACACCCACTAAGATTATCTTTGCACAACACCAAAGTCTCTTCTCTTTACAGCACATCCTTAAGTGGAGAGTTTATCGTTATTTGCTTAATTTTATCGAAGTTAATAACCAATTTGGATACATTTTCACATTATTTATCTGCTTGGCATTTTATACTGATAAATTTACTAAATTTCTGCTAAACTTTAATTTAGCATTGTGCTATATATACTCAAATGCTCCCTGCCTGGCGTCCATAAATGGGCTAACACTTCCTTGCACAATTGGTGTGTTACCAGGATTGCTTCATTTATCGATTTCTAGGAGCTACATCCAAGCGATCAAAGCTTTTTTAAAAAAAGATACCCCAGAATACTACAATTAAATGTGAACTTCATGTGGCCCTGACTTCCCTTGTTTAGGGCAGCCTAAGTAGAAAACAGATAAATAACAATCATCTTCATCAGTCCTGAAATACTTGTTGCTGCTGGTATGCATCACGAGATCGGTGGTTCACACAGCAATCTTCCCAGTCTACCTAAGAGGGCAGGGAAGACCTTGCTGGCCTGTGGTTCACAGCAATTTGTTGGAAGAGGCACTTATTTAATTTAATTTATTTATTTATTTAGAGATGGAGTCTCACTCTGTTGCCCAGGCTGGAGTGCAGTGGCGAGATCTCGGCTCACTGCAAGCTCCACTTCCGGGGTTCATGCCATCCTCCTGCCTCAGCCTCCCGGGCAGCTGGGACTACAGGCGCCCACCACCATGCCCAGCTAATTTTTTGTATTTTCAGTAGAGATGGAGTTTCATCATGTTAGCCAGGATGGTCTCGATTTCCTGACCTCGTGATCCGCCCGCCTCGGCCTCCCAAAGTGCTGGGATTACAGGCGTGAGCCACCGCGCCTGGCTGGAAAAGGCACTTATTTTTATATAGACTATTCAACTGTAGAATAAGATACTGGGCATTTAAGACAGTTCTTTCATACTAGAGTCTAACAAACTATGTATTAATATTAAATACAACCAAATATATATTTTCTTAATGTTGATGGTCCCCCCATTATTCACAGTTAATCTTTTGTTTCTTTTTTTTTTTTTTAGACAGAGTCTTGCTCTGTCACCCAGCCTGGAGTACAGTGGCACGATCTTGGCTCACTGCAACCTCTGCCTCCCAGGTTCAAGTGACTGTCCCACCTCAGCCTCCTGAGAAGCTGGGATTATAGGTGTGCACCACACTCTTGGCTAATTTTTGTATTTTTAGTAGAAACAGGGTTTCACCACGTTGGCCAGGCTGGTCTCAAATGTCTGACCTCATGATCTGCCCACCATGGCCTCCCAAAGTGCTGGGATTACAGGCGTGAGCCACCACACCCAGCCCATAGTTAATCCTTTTAAGAAGCAAGTATATTATATTCCAAATACATGTTACATCTCTTCAGATAAGAGCACAAATTAGTGGAATTAAAAAGACTGATTGAAATCAGCCAAAATTCAATGGAAGGGAAACTTGTGTGTCCTATTAGCTTTCTTTCAGTAACAGTGGGCTGAACAAAGGAAATACTGTACTTCCTGAAAGGGAAGCAGAGATTTGAAGTGTAACTATGCAGACGATTAGGGCTGCCTCCTTTTCCCCACCACCCCTACCCCCCAAAACAAAAAGAAAAGGAAAGAAGAAGAAAATTGTTTTGGGTGGAATTAGCCACAGATTTGACCCAATTCTTTCCTTGAACATGGACTGGGAAACCTGGCCAAAGTCAGCCAGTAAGATCCTTGCAGAACGCATCATATCACTTGGGCAAGTGTGAGCACTTAAAGACAATTACAATGCTTCTTTTAAGTCACTGAGACCTGGTAACCAAACTAAGGAGAAGCAAGCTCCCAAAAGTTGAACTGGCTTCTCTCAGATTTGTTTGCTTCCACCACAATAACCTTTTTATTTTTGAAGCCCCAAATCATAACTGATTTTGTGATAACACATTTTCTTTCTTATGAAAATGATCCCTAAAACATAGAATGGTGAGATAATCTATATTTAGAGCTGAATGGAAAAAGACTTGTAAAACAGACCAGCCTACTTGTCAATCATAATATGGAATATGATCATAACATTAGTCATAATATGGCTCTTTAATTTCTTTCTACCTTGCTTGCTTATTTTCTTTCAACATGTTGTTCCCAATACCCGAATGACTTCTTATAATGTTTGGCTTGAGAATTGTTCTAGGAAATTAAGAACTTAGGTACATTTTATACACATTTGAAAATACTTCTACATAGCATTCTTGTATGTAAACTTCATAGACAAATTCTAAATGTATCAGCTGAGAAGGTGGGGAAAAGTTGTGAATATTCTCAACGGCTAGCAGCATCACCCAACCTCAGACCCCATGTTTTTGCTGAAACCAGCTAGGACAAACGCTTTTAAATCTCCCTTCATAGCTGCAGAAAAAGAAAATGGGCCGGGCGCGGTGGCTCAAGCCTGTAATCCCAGAACTTTGGGAGGCCGAGACGGGCGGATCACGAGGTCAGGAGATCGAGACCATCCTGGCTAACACGGTGAAACCCCGTCTCTACTTAAAAAATACAAAAAAATTAGCCGGGCGAGATGGCGGGCGCCTGTAGTCCCAGCTACTCGGGAGGCTGAGGTGAGAGAATGGCGTAAACCCAGGAGACGGAGCTTGCAGTGAGCTGAGATCCGGCCACTGCACTCCAGCCTGGGCGACAGAGCGAGACTCCGTCTCAAAAAAAAAAAAAAAAAAAGAAAGAAAATGAATCACACTAATGTCCATGGGACCAATGATTCGTGAAAAAATAAAAGGGAAAACGAAGAAAAGTTATTTTGTCCCTTCTGACCAACATGCACATGCTGCTGTGTATATATAGGAATAGTATTTATTGGGAGGAAATCTCTAGTTCCAAAGCAGCTCGTGTAAACAGGCTTCATTTATATGTTCATTCGAGTCTGCTCTGCCCTGGTCCCACGGGTTGGGTGCAGCGTTCCTGGGACGCCGTGGCTCGCCCCATCTATTCAGCTTCCCAAATGCCCGCAAGCTCAGTTCACGCTTGGAAATCTACCCCTCGTGTCGTCAGCTTAAAGCCCTCCTTAATGAGGACCGTCTTTAATTTAATCCTTGTATCTCATACTTTTTGTATCTCAGAAAGGATTTCTTTTTGGAAAGAAACAGTAGCTCAGGACGCGATTTTTCAAGGTTCTGTGGCCAGTCTCAGTCACCCGGCAACATCTGAACCAGGGCAGAGCCAGGTTCAGTTAAATTCGGGACTCCGAGGTGTGGAGACCAATACCCCTTAAAAGCGTCCCCTGGCGCCGAGGCGGGGGTGTGGAGGGGCCGCCAGCGTCCACCTGCGTCTTCAGGCTGCTGGGAGGTGGCAGGGTCCGGGGGCATTTCCCGACCCCAGCGGAGCCTCCGAGGGTCTCACGGCACAGGAGCGCCCGCTGCGCGCGGACGCCGGGATGCGGAGGGCGCTTCTTACCTTTCCAGACCGACGGGCAGCGACCCCAGGCCGGCCGGGCGAGTGGCGAGGCGGACAGGAGGCCTCAGGGGCCGCGAGGCAGCGCTCCGAGCATCCCGCGTCCCGGACTGCGCGCCCTGACCCCGCGGCTTTCGGCTCCCACAGCCCCGCCCTGGGCCGCCCCCGACGGCGTGGGAAGGGCGGGCACCGGGAGGGCGGGGGGCACCCGGGACCGGGCGTGGTCGGCTCCCGCCCCTTCTGGGCAGCGCATCCTTTCCTGCCCGCCCCCAGCTCGCCAGCTGCTGGACAGGAAACGGGCAGGAAACGCGCGGCCAGCCAAGGTCCTGCGGCAGGGGGTGCGGCCCCGGCAGACGCAGGTCCCCTCAACGCACACCCGCGTCCACAGCACACAGCTGGATCAGGGGTTTAACTAAGGACGAGCCAGCAATCTCCTGACACTTCACATTCAATCACTTCTACCCTGGTGTCATTTTCTTCAGGGAGACCACAAAAATTAAGTCCTTGAAGTAGCACAGCATGTGGGCTGTAAACTTGCTTTCCCAAATGTCATTGAAGAGTTTCAAAAGAACATAGTTCAGGTAAAGTGCATCTCCATTTTCTTTCCCTGGGGTCAGAATTGGTTATTAAAAATAACTAAACATTTTTAAAACCCTACTCTGCAAGTGTTAAAAGTTCTTTTTATGGGAATGTGAATTAGTTCAGCCACTGTGGAAAGCAGTTTGGAGATTTCTGAACTAAAAACAGAACTATCACTCGACCCAGCAATCCCATTACTGGGTGTATCCCCAAAGGAAAATAAATCATTCTACCAAAAAGACACCTGCACTCCTATGTTTATCACAGTACTATTCACAATAGCAAAGACATGGAATCAATCTAGGTGCCCATCAACAGTGGACTGGGTAAAGAAAATGTGGTACATACACACCACGTAATACTAAGCAGCCACAAAAAAAGAACAAAATCACGTCATTTTTAGCAACATGGATGCAGTTGGAGGACAGTATCCTAAGTGGAACAGAAAGCCAAAAACCGTATGTTCTCACTTATAAGTGGGAGCTTAAACAATGGGTACTCATGGACATAAAGATGGCAACAACAGACACTGGAGACTCCACGTCAAGAGAGGGAGGGAGGGAAAGGGGCAAGGGCTGAAAAACATCCTATTGGGTACTACGTTCATTATCTAGGTGACAGGATCAATAGAAGCCCAAACCTCAGCAACATGCAATTACCCTTGTAACAAACCTGCATATGCACCCGCAAATCTAAAACTAAAATTTAATAAAAAGTTTTAAGTTTTTTGAAAAATATGAGAGGATAGAGTCCACCTTAACAGCTGTGCTTGTTAAACTGAGTAAATGAGCAGTATGGTTTACGACTTGCTTTTCTTTAATGCAGAATATACCATTTGACAGCAAAACTAATATCCAGTAATGGAAATCAAAGCCCAGTGGTGGCCTCTGGAGAGCGGATGACTGGAAGGAGGCACGAGGGAACTTTTAGGGGGCGACAGATATGTTCTATTGTTTGGAGTGTGAGTTACATGGATTTGCTAAGCATTTGTTAAAACTCGTTTGACTGAAGATCTGTGCATTGCAGTTTGTAAACTTTACCTCATTTAAAAAATATTTTAAAATATGTGATTTGCAGATCTTTGACTCTATCACTTCATTTTTTAAAAGGTAGCACAAGTATTTACTTATGTTACCAGAGGTATACAGTTTTCTAAGAACTTGTCAGCCAGATGCAGTGGCTCACGCCTGTAATCTCAACAATTTGGGAAGCCAAGGCAGGAGGATTGCGTGAGCCCAGTAGTTTTAGACCAGCCTGGGCAAAATAGTGAGGCTCCACTGCCACAATAAATAAGAAATTATTTGGGAGGCCAAGACGGGTGGATCGCTTGAGCTCAAGAGTTCAAGACCAGCCTGGGCATCATGGCAAAACCCTGTCTCTACCAAAAATAGAATATACTAGCTGGCTGTGATGGCACATGCCTGTGGTCCCAGCTACTTGGGAGGCTTAGGCAGGAGGATCACTTGAACCCAGGCGGAGGCTTCAGTGAGCCAAGATGATGCCACTGCACAGGCTGGGTGAGACCCCATCTCAAAAAATAAAATAAAAAATTACCCAGGTGTGGTGGCATGTACCTGTTGTCCCAGCTACTCTGGAGGCTGAGGTGGGAGAATTACTTGAGCCCAAGGTTGGGGCTACAGAGAACAGCGATCACACCACTTTACTCCAGCCTATGTGACAGAGTGAGACCAACCAATCTTGTCAAATAGTTACTTCTAGCAATACTAATTAAATCCATCCAAAGTTTCAAAGAAGACTTTAAGGTGATCATCCAATTTCACTGCCAGTAGAATTATCTAGTCTAATTTCCATTCAGTAATTTACACTAGGATTATTTTTCAAATACATACCACCCAGTCCCTGGCATTTTAGTTTTAAAAGCAAAAGCTCAGTGGAAAGAGCAGGCATTGGAATTATAAAAGTACAAAAATTAGCTGGTGTGGTGGTGTGCACCTGTAGTTCCAACCATCAGGAAGCTGAGGTGAGAGGATTGTTTGAGCCTGGAAGGGAGAGGTTGCAGTGAGCAGAGATTGTGCCACTGTGCTCCAGCCTGGGCAATAGAACCAGACCGTCTCAAAAAAAAAAAAAAAATTATATGGGGGTATAAGGAACCCAGAACAGGATAAAACAATCTTGAAAATGAAGAGCATATTTGGAGGACTCACATTTTCCAGTTTTAGAATTTACTGCAGGCTGGGTGTGCTGGTTCATGCCTGTAATCCCAGCACTTCAGGAGGCCAAGGCGGGCGGATCACTTGAGGTCAGGAATTTGAGACCAGTCTGACCAGCAGCGAAAACCCATCTCTACTAAACAACAACAACAACAACAACAAAAACTAGCTGGGGATGGTGGCACACACCTGTAATCCCAGCTACTCAGGAGGCTGAGGCAGAAGAATTGCTTGAACCCGGGAGGCAGAGGTTGCAGTGAGCCGAGAATGTGCCACTGCACTCCAGCCTGCGTGACAGAGTGAGAGATGATCTCAAAAAAAAAAAAAAAAAAAAAAAAAAAAAAAAGAAACAGAAAAAAAAAAGAACTTACTACAAAGCAGTAGTAATCAAGACAGTGTGATATTAGCAAAAAGATAGATATATAGCTAGAATTGCAAGTTCAGAAACTCATCTATGGTCAATTGAGTTTTTAAAAAAACAAAAAACCCCATACGCAAGCATATGGTCAATTGTTTTTTGACAAGAGTGCCAAGACCATTTAATGGTCAACTAATGGTGCTGGCATAACCAAATAGCCACATGCAAAAGAATGAAGTTGGATCTCCTACTTACACTGTATACAAGTAAAAAGATACACTTTTAGATAAAGCCTAGATTAAATTCCAGCCTTGACACTGCAAACCTGGGTAGATTTCTTAATCGCTCCTTCCCTTCACTGTAGAAGGCATATAATAGTTATTGTGAAATATTATACTGATTAAGTGAAACATATCGGAGGCAACTTTCTCTGCATTAATCTTTCAGGCACATACTTTTTCCCCAAAAACCTACTCTTCAAGGGTGGAAATCCAGGTACAAGTGATATGCTTGGTCATATTTTAAATAACAGCTTTATTGAACTGATTGGTCAATTTTGTCTCCATTAGAATTCTTGCCAAACTGTACTGCTGTCTTTATTGGACAGTTAAGATATAGTTTAACGTGTTCTAAAAGAAGGCAATATAAAAATGAAAGGAAAAAAAGCTTTCAAACGAACAGTGGTAGGGTCAGTATTGAACTATAACTGATCTGGCTCTCAAAATACCTTCAGTTCTCTTTCTGGGTTAGCGACTGATCTAGTAATCTTGTGCAAATTGTATAAAATTTATACACTATCTCAATAACTCCATTTATACAAATGGAGAGAGCTTTTTTTCTCTGGGTAATGCTCTGAGATGAAAGCTATAACTGACTCATGATTTCGTATCAGGACACAAGGAAGAAGACGAATGGCCCAATTTCCACACTGTAATAACAAGAACTTACATGTGTATATAACAACTACTCTAGAGTGCTTTCCACATCATGGACATGGCCCATGCCATATTTGAGTAAGACAGAGCAGATCTCACTCAGACAGGCTAAGCCTTGACAAGTCTGGTTGAGAAACCTCTCAGGAAGAGGGTAAAAGACAGAGTTGGTTTGCTAGGCAACTCATGCATGACTCAGTACTATAATTCAAAAATCACTCAATTCAGTTAATACTTTACTAGGAATCTACCATGTATAGTCACTGACCTAGGTCAGTGAGAATTCAAAAGAAATGTTACATGACAGTCTTTGAACTTAAACCTAGTTTCTCTATTTTCTTATGGTATCAAGACAACATTTAAGAGAACAAGACAAAATATAGTCAAGCATATGGAAAAGACAATACTCTTATAGAGTTTAGAAATAATACAGCTGTGTACTGGAAACATTTCTGGAGCAGGCAGGATTGAGCAAAGTATAATTTAGATTGGTGGGGATGGGCGTGGGAGAGGGGAGGTGAGTGGGAAGAAGTAAAGAAGGGAGGTTTGGACAGACAAGGGAAATATCCAAGAGCAGGAAGGGGCACACCTCTGCTGTTCCCTTTTCCCAACACCTTCCACTTACTGACAATCTCTTGGTCTTTGTGAGCCTAGTTTACCAGGTTCTTCCTTTCCCACAAAGTCTTACAAAGCCCTCCAACAGGACTAAGGGCTCCTTCTTCTGTCCTCCCCAGCATGGTACATATGCCCCTTCCATGGTACTTACTTCATTCCATCTTCAGTGAAAGTCACTTACATGTCTGTTTCCCCAACTAGGTCTCCCTTTTCTTAAGGACAGAGCTGTATCTTATTCATCTTTGTATCCTCTCCCACTACCAGTGCCCAACAAAATTTGCTCACAAAAAATTGCTATATGTTCCAAAAAATGTATTTTTCATTGAATTGAATGGGAGCTAAAGTAGGATAAAGTGGAGCCAAATTATAAATAGGAATATAGGTCGGCGTTCATTCATTCAGTAAATATTTATTGAATGCTTATTGTGTCCAGGCCCTGTTCTCGGCTCTTAAGATACATCCATGAGGCTGGGCGTGGTGGCTCAAGCCTGTAATCCCAGTACTTTGGGAGGCCGAGACGGGCGGATCACGAGGTCAGGAGATCGAGACCATCCTGGCTAACCCGGTGAAACCCCGTCTCTACTAAAAAATACAAAACACTAGCCGGGCGAGGTGGCGGGAGCCTGTAGTGCCAGCTACTCGGGAGGCTGAGGCAGGAGAATGGCGTAAACCCGGGAGGCAGAGCTTGCAGTGAGCTGAGATCCGGCCACTGCACTCTAGCCTGGGCGACAGAGTGAAACTCCATCTCAAAAAAAAAAAAAGATACATCCATGAACAAACCAGATAAAAACCTCTGCCCTTGTGCAGCTTATACTGTAGATTGTAAGGGATGGGATTAGCAATAAATTTACATAAATTCAACCATACCTACTGGAAAAAGACACATGCATGTAAATTATTAATGCTATAAGAATCTTGATAGGCAGTTTGTATTTTTGTACTTAATATAAGCATAATATATTCATACCTGTGTATCACGCCACAGGAATTTAAACTTTAAGACTACAAAGAGAACTTCATTGGTAATTTAGGAGATTTTCAAGGACCATTCTGAGCATGCTCAATTTTGTCCTTAGGCACGGTCTTTAAAACCTAACCACCTTCTAAGTTGTGACTCCACTGTACCAAAATGAAGACTCTGAGACTTTTGGGCAAAAGAACCATTTTAAGTATTTGAGCATGAGAATGATGACAAGATGAATCCACATTCTCTCAGATTAATCTGGTAACAAGGAACAAGAAAGAGTACATTCATCTGAATATACATAGTTAGGCAACAGTGGAATTCACATCAAGAATTTTTTAAAAAACCAAACCAGTTCATGACATGTCCCATTCTTTTAAGACAACGAAAACAGTAACAGCTCAATGTCATAAATATTTATAAGCAACTCTTAATTATAAAATCCAAAGGAAAAATTCTTAACATAACTGGCTTTAGTATGATTAAAGGCTTATCATTTGCATATATTTTCAGAGTATTTAAAAGAATGCCAAGAAAATCATTTTAAATTTTGTAATAATTTTACTCTATATACATTAATACCAATCATTTAACCCTGAAAACACAATCTTCACGAACACAATGTAAAAAATTTTTTTGACAGTAAATGACTGGAAATATTGTATTACCATAAAGCTACAAAGAGGTTCATGCTCCTAAGAGCAAAGTTAGGAAAACAAAAAAATAATAATTATGCCAGTGATAAGCACCAAGACAGAACTTTTTTGCACTTAGGGCCTGATTGGTTGTATTTAAACATAACTTCTACATTAGAGGACCAAAATCACACCTTATAATAATGGCCCGAAAAAAAGATAAAAATACACAAATACATACAAAGGTCTCGAAACAGTGACTAATGCCTACTTTAAAAATAATAAAATCAATCATACTCATTTTTAAATTAATGTGGCATTTGCAAAATATATTTATATGTCACTTTTCTTCCTTCTTAAGTCATTTTATACAATTCGGATTGCTCCATTTCTTTTCATCAGTTGTCACACTAAAGTAAATAAATATGTTAAATTATGTAGGTTTGCAGTAATGAATCCAAACCATTAGCGCTAGATCGAGTAGCTCCAGCAATCCTCCTTGCAACTCACTCCAACTGGTGAAACAGATTATTTATCTTTATAATTTTAAAAGCCTTACCCGGGTGAGAGAGAGAGAGAGAGAGTGTGTGTATTTGTGTGTACAAGTTTGCCAGAGCAGTGTGAGACAGTAAGTACCACCCAGAAAGAAGTGAGACATATAAACAAGCTTACACAATGGTCCAACTAACCCCTAAAAGTCTTGGGCAGTCAGACACTGAGTTACCCTCAAAATAAACCTGAGGCTGAACAATGGGGGAACCAGAGGATCCGTCACCACAATGAAGAGTCAGTGACAGATTTGGAAAACAAAAACTAAGTGGGATGTCTCAGGCACAGCCTTCCTGTGACACTGGAGGACACGAAACAGCACTAGCCACTTTTCAGGCAGTGACAAGGGATTGGGATCCCCTGGGTCTGCAGCTGAGGGTCCCTGGCACTTCCCAGAGGGCACTGCAGCAGCCTCTGGCAGTGGCCTTCCACCTTACCCACTGACAATGTCTTAGAGGTTCCAGAGTGTGAACCTGGGTATCCCTCTTCCTGGTTCCAAGGGTGCTCCCAATACAATACTTTCCCTCCCGCAGGCTTGGCCAAAACCATCACCACCCTTTTACTTCCAACTCAGTTTCAGAAAGGGCATCTCCTGTCCTGTGGGGTCCCTGAGTTTGAGATAATGCCAACATACTGGAGGCTGTAGAGCAATAACATGTGAAGTCAGGCAGTCACTTTAAAACTTAAGCAATCTACATGCAGTATTAGCCAGTTGTTGTTATCTCAGTAACACTTCTTACCGAAGTAGTTTTTCCTCACAATTTATAGTATAAAGAACAAAGAAAAAATATTGCTGGAATATGATAGACATTTCATAGTTCAGTGTTGAAACTCCTTATGGAAAAGAAAAGGAGACATTACTTTTCCACTTTCGATCTCCTGTCTGTGGCTTTGAGGTAGAAGAACACTAAGGTTCCTGTGAAGCCATTTAAAGGCTCCCTCTGCCTTTCCACCAGCACAACAAACCCAGGGAATTCCTGAGCTGTCTACCTCCTAAATTTGTAATCATAACTCTGGGCATGTCTATACAGTTCTCTAGTTCAGTTTCAAAATCCACAGCATTTGGAAACAAAATGACACAGTTGCATTCTTTAAATGCCAGTCATGAAATCATCACTTAAAAAAACAAAGAGAAACTAGATAGAATATATATAAATATATGTGTCAAATAAAATTATTTCATTTTTAAAGGTATTTTATTTGGTACGTTGAAGACATGCCTATGACTGCTTCTAAAAGCCCCTGGGAGGAGCCTCATATAGCAAGCTGCAGTATATTTTGTCCCAACATTGTCATGTGTAATCAGTGAATTTCAGTCACATCAAAATAATCTAACCTGTCTGAACATGCAACTTCTATTTTTATTCTCTGCAAAACTACATTCCCTTCTTTATAAAATGATTAGATTTGAGGATCAAGTTAAAATCCACTATATTTCAAGTTAAACTCTGAGGGTTCTGCACAAGTACAGCATGATTTTAAATTCATATTGGCATTCACTTTTCTGAATTTTCCTATGCACATCCTAAATAAATTTCCTGGACCATATTTAGTGAGAAATTAAAAGAGATTTACATTGCACTGTGAAGTTCTAATAAATTCTCAGTTGATCGGTGTTTATCTCTTAGCTCAATGTCATACAACCTCTACATGACGCAAGCATATGGACAAAAAGGATTTTAAATACAAAACCCTTAGCTCTGTGTCATAAATAAATTTGGGTAAAAACGCAGGCCTTCCACTGAGTCATCACGGCAAAGATGGCCCATCTTCTCTGCAAGCAGCAACCTAAAAAAAAAGAAAACAAAAAAACCCACACAATTATCTGTCCATGCAGAAACACAAACATACATGGTAATGAAAGGTAAGAACCTTACTTACCTTTCTTTGGCTAGGAGGACAGACATTCCCACAAGCTTAGCAAACTCTTCCGATGTTAGGGATCCCTTTTCTGAAACCTAATAGAAACGCACAGCAGAAAAAAAATGTAATTAATTTAGGACACTAATTTAAACACTCTGGGTTCTAATGGTAGGCAGAATGTATATGCAAGAAATAATTTACTGAATGTCCTACTAAAATTCAAAGAACATTCACACTATAACTAAATCTTAACTAATGCTTAATCCTACAAAAGTTGAAGGACGCAGAAGAGATATACTAGAGGCTCAAATATCAAGATCAAGCTCTCCATAATGTAACAAAGTCACTGTACTAAAGCCTAAAAAGAATTATTTGATACTCTGAAAAAGAATATGTAACAAATTCTGAGTACATATTAATGCTCCAGCGAAGGGACTTTACACACAGATTTAGTTTAAAATATGTGGTAGAAATATCTGTAGTCTTGGGGTTTTCATCTAGTTGAAAATGAGAAGATAACAAATAGAAGTTATTCAAATTATACAGGCTCACCATAGAAGCTATGAAGACAGTACTATTTCAAGTATCCTAATGAGTAATACTGGCAGTTTGGCCAGTAAAATCTATCTAAACTACAGTCACTTTTTATATTTTTGAAGCAATTATTTTCATAAAACTTGTGGTGTTTTATCAAGCTGCTTATGTAGGTGTTACTGGAAGAAAAAGTTTGTGTTGTAACATCTGATAACGTTAAAAACCTGTTCTCAACACTGAGTTTTAATAGAAAAGAAAGCACCTCACTAATTCTAATTCTCCTTACATGTAAGATGTTAAAGAGTGTCAAGAAGTTTCAAAAAGCTCTTAACGTATGACTTTGGTTAATACTGATTCATTGTTAGTGATAAACCGTTTTTATTTGGGTGTGTGAATGTTACTTTTCGGTAAAGTTAAATTCAAAAGCAAATCCTGTTTTTTGAGTTGGTAAGCCTTCGGGTCTTCGTAGCAAGCTCTAAAGACTGGAGAAAATTGGCTTCACATACTGTCTCCAGGGCCGAGGCCACCATTTCCTCTTCCTTGTGAGACTGAAGCTCAATTACCATGACGCCACTGTCAAACACACGGAGCCTGAAAACCATAGGTGCAAGAACAAAGCCAGGAATTATCTAGGATATCCAACTGCTGAAAAGCAGCACATCTTTTATATCTTCTTTTATGCCCAGGTATGAGGGCAGTAATAAACAAAACAACATTTAAAACATATCGAACACAAGGAGCAATGGCATACCTAAACAGCTCATGAATACACAGATAATAAAATTATGAACTAGAATCTACATGCTAAATAAAATGCCTAGCTTTTTTTTTAGATGGAGTTTCGCTCTTGTTGCCCAGGCTGGAGTGCAAATGGCATGATCTTGGCTCACCACAACCTCCGCCTCCTGGGTTCAAGCGATTCTCCCGCCTCAGCCTCCCAAGTAGCTGGGATTACAGACATGCGTCACCACGCCCGGCTAATTTTGTATTTTTAGGAGAGACGGGATTTCTCCGTGTTGGTCAGGTTGGTCTTGAACTCCTGACCTCAGGTGATCTGCCCGCCTCGGCCTCCCAAAGTGCTGGGATTACAGGTGTGAGCCACCACACTCGGCCACCTGGCTACTTTTTTAAACCTAAGGAAAAGAATATTCACACCTGAACATCTCCAGAGACTAACACAAAATGTCTAAGGGAAGAGGGGCTAGTTATTCTGACCTCATGGGAAGAACCCACATTCTTATCTCATTCCCCCAAATCCAAAAGAGTCTGACTCCTAGCCCTGTTAGGACATGCCCAACCCTGATAAAGAGGAAATAATATAATTTCAAGAAAGCAATAATCTGGCTTGACACTAGGGATGACAAACTTTGCTGGGCCTTCCCATCTACCCCATGCAGAATCATGGTTGCAGGCGGCAAACTTCCTGCAGAGGTTCCTTTACCTGAGAGGTAATTTCAGTGCTTCCAGCATCTTGCACGCATTCACTAAATCTTCTGGTGAGAGCAACTAATAGGGAAAAAAAATCCAGTAATGCTATACAATGGTAATGATCACTAAAACAGAAGAGTAAATTTTAAAATTACCATTTATCAAAAATTTTAGGTGATTTAATCACTACAAAGCAAAAAAGATTGACAAAGGAACCAAAGACTTCTATTCATTAAACCTGTGCTACCCAATAAAATATGCATGCCACATATGTCATTGTAAATTTCATAGCAGCCACATTAAAAAAGTAAAAAGAGGCCAGGTGCAGTGGCTCACATCTGTAATCCCAGCACTTTGGGAGGCTGAGGCAGGTGGATCACAAGGTCAGGAATTCGAGACCGGCCTGGCCAACATGATGAAACCCTGTCTCTACTAAAAATACAAAAATTAGCCAGGCACAGTGGCGGGTGCCTGTAATCCCAGCTACTTGAGAGGCTGAGGCAGGTGAATTGCTTGAACCCAGGAGGTGGAGTTTGCAGTGAGCTGAGATTGCACCATGCATTCTAACCTGGGCGACAGAGCAAGACTCCATCTCAAAAAAAAAAAAAGAGTAAAAAGAAACACGTGAAATTAATTTTAATGCATATATTTTATTTAGCCAAATAGATTGAACATAGAACCAATTCAACATATAATCAATACAAAAAATTATTAATGAGATATTTAACATTTCCTTATTTTGTACGAAGGCTTCTAAATCTGGTGCATTTTTACACTTTCAGCATATCTTGATTTGGATTAACTACATTTCAGGTCCCCAGTCAGCACATGATGTGGCTATCCTTTTGGACAGTGCAGCCTTAACAAATCAGCATAGTGTGGTGATGACAAGCACAGCTTTCAGTCCCACAGGATGGCCCCAGAACCAGTCCAGCCTAGATCCAAATACCTGTCAAACCACTGTCTCTGACTGTGGCCTTGCTCAAGTTATTTCTTCTTTCTAAGTTTCAATTTCCTATTCTCCAAATTATCCCCTACAGTAAAAGTAGCCACGTCACTTGAGTTATTGGGAGGATAAATGAGGTAACACTTGCAGAGCGTCCAGTGGATGGTAAGTACTCACTAATGGTAGCTATGATCAGATAAAAACACAGAGCAGGGGCTTAACTCATGGGACTGGGTGAGCCATTTGCATGGAGGTGACTGTCAGGGCACAAAGAATACCTAGACAGAACCTTGGAGGCCAAGGACATCTGGACGTGAAGGAGCAAGGACAGCTGAAGAATAATAGCCACTGCTGATACCCAGCCAAAGGGGCAGGGGAGCTTTCCTTCTGCATTATCTACAAGGCAGCTTGTTCCAACTGAGTTGATTCAAAAGAGTTAACTATTGCAGAGGAAGGGCTTCCTGAACAACTTTATTTATCACAATACAAACAGAAAATATTAGAGCTGAACAGTTTCATTCAGTCCAAACCCTTATATTAAAGGTAAGAAAACTGGCTCCCTAAATGCTGGCAAGGGTGTGGAGAAAGGGGAACTCTTACACATTGTTGGTAGGAAGGTAAATTAGTACAGCCACTATGAAAAACACTATGGTGATTTCTCAAAAAACTGGAAATAGAACTATCACATGATCCAGCAATCCCACTGCTGGGTATATATCCAAAAGAAAGGAAAGGAGTATATCAAAGAGAAATCTGTACTCCTATGTTTATCGCAGCACTCTTCACAACAGTCAACATCATTTGCAACAACACGGACGGAACTGGAAGACATTGTTTAGTGAAGTAAGCTAGCACAGAAAGACAAATATCACATGTTCTCACTCATATGTGGGAGTTAAAAAAATTGATTTCATGCAGATAGAGAGTAGAAAAATGGCCATTAGAGGGTGGGAAGAGTAGTGGGGAAGGAGGGATAAAGAAGGTTGGTTTAATGGGTGCAAAAATACAATTAGAAGGAATAAGAGGCCAGACGCAGTGGCCCATGCCTATAATCCCAGCACTTTGGGAGGCCAAGGTGGGTGGATCACCTGGGGTCAGGAGTTTGAGACCAGCCTGGCCAACATCGAGAAACCCCGTCTCTACTAAAAATACAAAAATTAACTAGGCGTGGTGGCGGTCGCCTGTAATTCCGAGTTACTTGGGACACTGAGGCCGGAGGATTGCTTGAACCAGGGAGGTGGAGGTTGCAGTGAGCTGAGGTTGTGCCACTGCACTCCAGGCTGGGTGACAAGAGTAAGCCTCCGTCTCAAAAAAAAAAGGGGGAATAAGATAATAGCATTCAGTAGTACAATAGGGCAACTATAGTTAACAATAATCTATTGTATTTCTTTTTTTTTAAATTAATTTATTTTTTGAGACACAGTCTCGCTCTGTCGCCCAGGCTGGAGTGCAGTGGCGTGATCTTGGCTCACTGCAATCTCCACCTCCCTAGTTTAAGGGAGTCTCCTGCCTCAGCCTCCCAAGTAGCTGGGATTACAGGTGCCTACCACCAAGCCCAGTTAATTTTTGTATTTTTAGTAGAGACGGGGTTTCGCCATGTTGGCCAGGGTGGTCTCGAACTCCTGACCTCAGGCAATCTGCCTGCCTCAGCCTCCCAAAGTGCTGGGATTACAGGTGTAAGCCACCGCGCCCAGCCCTATTGTATATTTCAAAGTAACTACAAAAGTGGAATTGGAATGTTCCTAACAAAGAAATAATAAATACTGGAGGTGACAGACCCCTAATTTCTCTGATTTGGTCATTACACATATGCTCGTATCAAAATTTCACATGTACCCCATAAATATGTACAACTATTATGTATCCATAAAAAAGAAAAAATAGAAACGTGGGGGCCGGGCATGGCGGCTCATGCCTGTAATCCCAGCACTTTGTTTGGAAGGCCGAGGTGGGTAGATCACCTGCGGTCAGGAGTTCAAGACCAGTTTGGTCAACATGGGGAAACCCTGATTCTACTAAAAGTATGAAAATTCTCCTGATGTGGTTTACATCACACATTACATCCTGATGTGGTTACAGCACACGGCTGTAATCCCAGCAACTTGAGAACAGCTGAAGCACAAGAGTTGTTTGAAGCCGGGAGGCAGAGATTTCAGTGAGCCGAGGTTGTGCCACTGCACTCTACGGAGTGATACTCTGTCTCAAAAATACAAAACAAAACAAAAATTTTAGAGGTAAAAAAAAAATTTGGTACATATATACAATGAAATACTATTCAGCACAAAACAGAGTAAAATCCTTTCATTTGCAGCAACATGGATGAACCCAGAGGATATTATGTTAAGTGAAATAAGCTAGACATAGCAAGACAACACCACTTGATCTCACTTACACGTAGAATCTTTAAAAAGTTGATCTCATAGAAGCAGAGAGAAGAGTGGCTATCAGAGGCTGGGGAGGGTAGGTGGGAGCGGGGGATGGAGAGAGGTTGGTCAACAGATACAAAGTTACAGTTAGACAGGAAGCATGAGTTCTGCTGCTATATTACACAGAGTGACTAGATAATGACAATGCAGGGTATTCTTTTTTTTTCTGTTTCTGAGTACTTTTTTTTTTTTTTTTTGAGATGGAGTTTTGCTCTGTCCCCCAGGCTAGAGTGCAATGGCACAATCTCGACTCACTGTAACCTCTACCTCCCTGGTTCAAGCAATTCTCCTGCCTCAGCCTCCTGAGTAGCTGGGAGTACAGGCACACGCCACCACACCCATATAATTTTTTTGTATTTTTAGTAGAGATGGGGTTTCACCATGTTGGCCAGACTGGTCTTGAACTCCTGACCTCAGACAATCTGCCAGCCTCAGCCTCCCAAAGTGTTGGGATTACAGGTGTGAACTACCATGCCCAACCCGAGTACTTTTTATTGATACATAATATCTTACATATTTATAGTGTACAGGGGCTATTTTTATTAATGCACATGCTTAAAATGTGTAATGATCAAGTCAGGGTATTTGGGGGTACCTATTACCTGAAGTATTTATCATGTCTATGTTTTAGAAACATTTCAAGTCCTGCCTTCTAGCTACTTTGAAATATACAATACGTTGTTGCCTCCTTACTCTGCTATTGAACATTAGAATTTATTCCTTCTAACATATGTATGTACCTATTAACCAACCTTTCTTCTTCCCCGCTCCTACCTATACACCTTTCCCAGTCTCTGATATCTATCATCTATTCTCTACTTCAGTGAGATTAGCTTTTTTAGCTCCCACATGAGTGAGAACATGCAATATTTGTCTTTCTGTGTCTGGCTTACTTCACTTAACATAAGGACTTCCAATTTCTCCATGTTGCTGCAAAGGATGTGATTTCATTCCTTTTTTATGACTGAATTGTATTCCATTTGTATGTATCTGACATTTTCTTTATCCGTTCATCACTGATGGACACTTAGGTTGATTCTATCTCTGTTTTTTGAAAAATGTTTATTTTAGATTAGGGGGTACATGTGAAAGTATGCTACACAGATAAACTCGTGTCACTAGGGTTTGCTATGCAGATTATTTCATTGCCTAGGCATCAATATTAAGCCCAGTACCCAATAGTTATCTGTTTTGCTCCTCTCCCTCCCTCTAGTCTCTACCCTCAAGTACATTCCAGTGTTTACTGTTCCTTCTTTGTGTTCATAAGCTCTCATCATTTAGCTCCTACTTATAAGTGAGAATACGGATATTTGGCTTTCTGTTCCTGCACTAGTTTGCTAAGGATAATAGCCTCTAGCTCCATCCATGTTCCCACAAAAGAATTATCTCACTCTTTTTTATGGCTGCATATGACAGACAAGAGAGGATTTTTAATGTTATTACCAGAAAGAAATGATAAATGTTTAAAGTGATGAATATCTTCATTGCCCTGTGATATGGTTTGGTTCTGTGTCCAAACATAGGTTTGAGGGACCTGGTGGGAGATGATTAAATTATGGGGATGGGTCCTTCCTGTGCTGTTCTGGTGTTAGTGAATGTGTCTCATGAGATCTGATGGTTTTAAAAATAGGAGTTGCCTGCACAAGCTCTCTTTGCCTGCCACCATCCACATAACATGTGACTTGCTCCTCCTTGCCTTCCGCCATGATTCTGAGGCCTCCCCAGCCATGTGGAACTGTGAGTCCAATTAAACCTCTGTCTTTTGTCTTTCTTCAAAAATTCTTTAAAAATTGCCCGGTCTCAGGTATGTCTTTATCAACAGCGTGAAAATGGACTAATACACCCTGATTTTATCATTATGCAATGTATAAATGCACTGAAACACCATATAGTACCCCATGAATATGTACAATTATTGCGTCAATTATAAAGAAAAATAGAAAAAGTTTTGAATAGCAAAAAATAAAATAAAATAAAAAAAGAAGAAGAAGGAAAACTGAGTCTCAGAGATGTTAAGTAAGCTACTGATGGTCACTAAGTCACTAAGCAAATCACTATCAAAATCAAGAAAAGAATCTACCTCCTAGATCCCAGGGCAGTATTCTTTTCACTGTACCACTTCTCAAAATAGCTTTGATATTCACAACCCTTCCTCAAATTGTATTGGGAATTTGTATTAAGAAAGTCTATATTTAGTTAAAAGAATATTTAAATTTTCTATTCTTACTTCCATTCCTCGAGCTCGGTTTACTAAGCAGTACACCTCCGTGAGTGACATTATTCCCCCTCGTTCCTGATAAAATACGAAATTTTTAAAAAAGTATGTTACAATTACACCAGTTAGCATTTCTTAATAGAAATCATAATCACAGTGAAATCAGACATCATAAAAATTTTTAAGAAGTTTATAAAAAACTTTATTTATACAAAGGAGAACCTATTCAGATACCACAAGGCAGTTCAGATTCAATACTTGCATTTTAATTCATTACCACTTTATTTTTTTATTTTTATTTTTATTTTTTTGGGACGGAGTTTCTCTCTGTCACCCAGGCCAGAATGCAGTGGTGCAGCCTTGGCTCACTGCAACCTCTGCCTCCGGGTTCAAGCAATTCTCCTGCCTCAGCCTCCTGAGTAGCTGATACTACAGGCACGCACCACCACGACTGGCTAATTTTTTTTTGTATTTTTAGTAGGGACAGGGTTTCACCATGTTGGCTGGGCTGGTCTCAAACTTCTGTCCTCAAATGATCTGCTCACCTTAGCCTCCCAAAGTGCTGGGATTACAGGCATGAGCCACTATGCCCGGCCTCATTACCATTTTAACATTTACTTAAATGAAAAAAGGGGCTCTACACCATGTTTCAAAAAATACATTTAAAAGTTTTAACTTACTTCAGCCAATAAATGAAAAAAGTATAGAATTAAATAAGACTATTACCATTTTGCAACCTCCAATGAAATAACAGATCTAGGTAATGACTGTCAATGGCTGTTAACATCACAAAAAATTTTTTTTTAATTTAAAAAAAGACAATCGGACATTATGTATCTCTTGATGGAAGTACACAATAGCCTCTATGAAATAGTCCTGCAATAATAATTTTTAAAAACCCTAACAAACCTTTCTTATAAATACCAGTTTATAGGAAATACACAGGACAGGATAAGCACACTCTATAATCTAAACAACTAATTTCTTCAGGAAACACATTGTGGGGTGGGAGGTAAGAGAGACCGGAGAAAGAACCCATGAAATTAAAAACAAACAAACAAACTTTTGAAACAAATCAACAAACTGCAATGAATCCTGATTGAAACAGACCAACTGTAAGGGAAAATGTGAATACTAGGCGGGCTCGGTGGCTCACACCTGTAATCCCAGCACTTTGGGAGGCCAAGGCGGGGGGATCAGCTGAGGTCAGGAGTTCGAGACTAGCCTGGCCAACATGGTGAAACTCCATCTCTACTAAAAATATAAAACAATTAGCCGGGCGTGGTGGTGGGCGCCTGTAATCCCAGCCTCTCAGGAGGCTGAGGCAGGAGAATTGCTTGAACCCGGGAGGCAGAGGTTGCAGTGAGCTGAGATTGTGCCACTGTGCTCCAGATTGGGCGACAAGAGTGAGACTCTATCTCAAGAAAAAAAAAAAGAAAATGTAGCACTTTGGTAGGCTGAGGCGGGCGGATCACGAGGTCAGGAGATCGAGACCATGGTGAAACCCCATCTCTACTAAAAATACAAAAAATTAGCCGGGTACGGTGGTGGAAAAGAAAATGTGAACACTAGATATTAGATAACATTAAGAAATTATTTTAATTTTTTAGATTATGAAATGGGATTATAGTTGTATTTAAAGGAGTCTTTATCATTAGAGTTACATACTGAAATGTTTATAGATAAAGTGATGTGATGTCTGGGATTTGCTTTCATATAATTTTGAGTGGAGGCTGGTTTACAGAAGAAGCTGGATGATGGCTGAGGATTCATTATACTATTCTATTTGGCAGAGGTTTGAAATCTTTTTTAATATAAGTGCTTTAATAAACTTTTGATTCCCTGAATACTATCAGACTAGAAGATGAATCTGTATTATGGAATGATTAATAGTACTAAATAGTAAAGACTAGATGTATGGAAATATATCTATTCAGAGAAAGATCATATATTTCCTTTTAAAATAAGGAAAACTTCATATCAAATAGTTTTAGAAAGTTACAGATGTCAAAATGAAAATTAAAACAAATTAGAAAATTACAAAGAATAATAAGCACAGTGAACTTATTTAATACACCTGAAAGAAAAAAAAAAACCACCTCAGTTGACAATAACCATATCATGAAAGGAGTTATGCTCTTTTTAACACTTCTGATGATATACGGTTAATTTCACATAGTTTAAAAAAAAAATGTAGGTTTAATTTTTACCTCTAAAGGCACCTGCAATATTCCAGCCAGCTGTTTGGCCAGTTGCATGTGGTACTGTGTGCCCGAGCCGTAGGTTTCTCTGGTAACTGGGTTAGCTATTCCCATGCTCAGCAAGTAGGATTTAAACCTGATGGTCTATAATAAAAAAGGAGAAAATGCAGAATTGTCTCTCCACCTCAATATTTGAAATTCTTCCATGACAAATTCAATTCCACTCAATAATTTCTACATATCCCCATTCCTTCTACTGTGTTTCTATGCTGTGAACTATGAGAGAGCAGATTTCCAGGAGTTCCCTGCATACATCTAATTATTCTCCTTCCTACTTCTCTGCTGGTCTCTCATACTCTGTTTACTTCACAAGTTTGATGTGAGATTCAGAAAACGCCTCTGCTATATTTAATGCCAACCAAATAGTACAACTGAAAACTTAGGAAAATAGCTGTGATTAGATTGTAGACAAACTGAATGAAACAAACATCAAACTTAGGACAGCCACTCCTTGGACATTTCAGTATTTCTGTTTTCTACACTCTAAAAAAAGGCATTGAAATAGCCTTTAATCCTAATAGAACTAATATAATTTTTATGGTTGACTTTTCTTTGGCACTTTCACATATCCTCAAGTCCTAAAAGAAATAAAACAGGCTGGACACAGTGGTTCACGCCTGTAATCTCAGCACTCTGAGGGGCCAAGGCAGGCAGATCACGAGGTCAGGAGATCAAGACCATCCTGACTAACACAGTGAAACCCGGTCTCTACTGAAAATACAAAAAATTAGCCGGGCGTGTGGCACACGCTTGTAGTCTCAGCTACTCAGGACGCTGAGGCAGGAGAATCGCTTGAACTCGGGAGGCAGAGGTTGCAGTGAGCCGAGATCACACCACTGCACTCCAGCCTGGGCGACTGAGCGAGACTCCATCTAATAAATAAATAAATAAATAAACAAATAAATAATAAAACATAAATAATAAATAAAACAGTACATTCAGAAAGACAATGTAAACCACAAAAACCTTACTGTATTATTTGTGTTATCTAGTTTCAAATGCCTTAAAAAAAGCAACTTATTTACCTCATCTTCTGTGATGTCACCTTGTTTGTCTTTAATTTTATTAGCAATTGATTTTGATAACTCCACCATTTCTTTAGCCTGTCAAATAAAAGTAAAGACTGAAAAGCAATATTGTCCCCAAAATGTCTGCTTACAAAATATATTTCAAAAACTGTATCATAATTGGTATGAATTTAATAGGCATAAATGACATATACCTTGATCATTAGTTTGCTGAGGTCTTCAAAGGCCTGAAATGAGAAATGAATTTTTGTTGAAATCCATCTAAATAATTAAAATGACTTAAAGCAATGAAGCACCCTCTATTTTTTTCCCCATAAAAATTTGAAATTTTCGGCCGGGCGCGATGGTTCGCACCTGTAATCCCAGCACTCTGGGAGGCCGAGACGGGCAGATTACGAGGTCAGGAGATCAAGACCATCCTGGCAAACATGGTGAAACCCCGTCTCTACTAAATATATAAAAAAATCAGCCGGGCGTGGTGGCAGGCGCCTGTAGTCCCAGCTACTCGGGAGGGTGAGGTAGGAGAACAGTGTGAACCCGGGAGGCGGAGCTTGCAGTGAGCTGAGATCGCGCCACTGCACTCCAGCCTGGGACAGAGCGAGATTCCGTCTCAAAAAAATAAAAAAATAAAAATAAATAAATAAAAATTTGAAATTTTCTTGCAAATATCAATTTGTTACTAAATATTTATATAAATAATAAATCTACCTTATTCTAAAATTGCATTTTAGCTAAAAAAACATACATTTTCCAAACAAACTGCAAAAGAACTTCACATTTTCAAAGAGAAAATAATTATTATTGATTAAATAAGCAAAAGGTGATATAAACAGTAGTTCAGAAAATATTATTTACTGTTATTTGAGAAAAGTAAGAAATTCTGTCACTGTCACTGGTTTTTTTCTAAAATCATTTTCTAGTAGGAAGTCAAGAATCAAAAGCACTACAAAGCATTCCTGGTGGAAAAAGGCAGTACACAGCTGCAGGAATAGTTATCTGGGCACAATAATTTTGGCTCTAACACAGGTGTGACTTAACTGAAACAGTAAGTCTCAGGCTCCGATGATCAAACCCCTTATGCTTGTAGATATGGTGGATATCACAAAAGAAAAACATTCAAATACCATCTAAATGTATCTACATAGAATCAACTGTTTAATTTGCTACAGCAAAAAACTACTTCGAAGGCCTCTTTGAATTTAAATATATTTATAATAAATTATTTCAAGTCACTGAAAATATACTCCCAGTGCAGAATATCTTATCTAATTGATGCATACAGATGTTATTTTTTAAAACCAGTTAAGCAGCTTGTCATTAACTGAAATATCAGTCCTTATGGTGGTCTGAAACATAATAGTGGCTCTGACCAGCTTATGCCCATCTGCAGGAAAGCCTCCCCCATCTGCAAAAGGATTTTGCTAAAAGAATAGTGTGTTGCGTATTCTTATGGCCAACTCACTACGGTTAATACTGAAAACAAAGGGGAATGTGCACACACCTAACAGGAATTTCCTTAGATAAACAAAAGGCTTAAACACTGGATTCTTATCAGCTAGAACCAGCAGATGCAGGAAACCCTTTGTGAGAAACTCTGGGCACCAGCTCTGAAACTAAGTCAATTCTAACATGTAAATAGAGGGCAAATCACACACCAACCTAGTTTTCAAAAATAAAACACACATTTTACGCACTTAGGTTTTTACTTTTAATATATAAGATATTAATAGTTTTTTTTATCTGTGTAAAGAAAACTAGTAAAGATAACACATTTAAATTGTATATGGTAAATTACTGTATTTATTATTATTATGTTGTTGTAGAAAAAATATGCTAAGTTGAGAGTCCACAAAGAATACATAAATAAGCCCTGTAAACTTACATATAGGCAATAAAAAAAAGTAAATATTTTAGTGCCTCAGAAGAAGTGTCTATAAATATTTTAAGTGATTATAAAACAGAGAAAAGCTTCCTCACTTGTATTTCTATAATTATTATAAAATTTGGAATTAGTCAACTATCAAAAAATGAGTAACGAAACTACCTACAATAAAAATTAAAGCAAAAGAGATGCACATATCCATTCTATAATTGCGTCTGCCAGTTTATGGAACCTTGTATCCCTCTACCACACCTATAGTCAAATTTCCACTCCAAATTTGAGAAAAACAGCACCTGTTTTAAAACCAGGAGTACCCCCTTAAGCTGACTTACAACATGATTTCTTACTTACTTTTAGTTATCATTTTGGCTATTAGCGTCAGTAACTCAGTATAGTCTTGATTTTTCATTTCAGTATTCTTGAATGTGCCTTGCAGATTCCATTCCCTTTTCCTGGGTTCTTCTTATCCATGCTGGTCATCTGCTAGAGCCTATTCCTCTTTCAGCCTTTGACTTCCATATTCCTGCTGCTAACAAGCCCTCCGTGACCTCAACAGAAGTTAGGGATCATGTTATACATCCCTGCTGCATCCTATATGTTCTCCTTGCAAGGTGTTTCTCCCACCATGGATAATGCCTCTTTGCCTGCCCGTGTCTGTGCATCACCACAGTATCCCCAGCCTCTGATACAAGGCCTAGCACAAAGTAGGGAGGAATATCTGCTGAATAAATTAATGATCTGCATGGTTAATGATCTGCTGAATAAATTAATGATCTGCATGGTTAATGATCTGCTGAATAAATTAATGATCTGTATGGTGGAGCACAATGCTTATGTAGAATCTTTTGAACTATGCGACTCCAAGAAAATTAGACTGAAGAGGAGGGGCGGAGCAAGATGGCCAAATAGGAACAGCTCCAGTCTCCAACTCCCAGCGCGAGCGACACAGAAGACCGGTGATTTCTGCATTTTCAACTGAGGTACTGGGGTCATCTCACTAGGGAGTGCCGGACAATCGGTGCTGGTCAGCTGCTGCAGCCTGACCAGCGAGAGCTGAAGCAGGGCGAGGCATCGCCTCACCTGGAAGCGCAAGGGGGAAGGGGATCCGTTTTCCTAGCCAGGGGAACTGAGACACACAACACCTGGAAAATCGGGTAACTCCCACCCCAATACTGCGCTGTAAGCATACAGGCAC
>NW_016830214.1:86215-87692 GCF_001698545.2 Rhinopithecus bieti
AAAAAGCACCAAAAAAAAAAAAAAAAAAAAAAAAAAAAAAAAAAAAAAAAAAAAAAAAAAAAAAAAAGAAAATTAGACTGAAACAAAATAATTTACTTGATAAATTAAGAAAAACATTATTTTCAACATAACTGAGTTAGTATGGCAGTATTCAGAAAGAAAAATACAAATAATGCAAAATCAGCCCACTGCTCCATGCCATCTCCAAAAGTGTCAACACAAAGAGGATGACAACAGACACTGCTGTAAGAGGATGGTGACAGCACCTTATAGGTGGTGAAGAGAGTGGTGATGTGGTGCACTGTTGCCACCAGCAAACTGCCTGCAAATCAGAAGACGTGGGTTCTCATCTGCCTCGTTCCAAATCTAGTCACTCACTCTGAGACAATTTCTTCTCTGAATAATAAGAACCCTTCTAATGCTAAAATGTTGAAATTTTATGAATCTTCTCAGAATAGATGATTCTGAAAAGATGGTGGCTATGGCAGCACAGTTTTTGAATCTCTCCAAATCACAACATGAAAACAGGGTAACTAGATTTTAAAACCAAAAACCCCATAGGTAACATATACTACAATACTAAGTGTAAGATACTAGCAAAAACCCCTCAAGATACAAGCAGGTAGGGCAAACCACTAAGAGCCACAAGACCTGCAGGATGCCAGGATCTAGGCAGGAGAAAGAAAAGAAGAGCAACAATGTAACCCACAGACCTGAGAAAGCAAGAGCCCCAAGAGAGCCAATAGGGATTCACTAGAAAGTAAAGCAGGCCAATTTGAGGACAGTGCCTAAAATGGGGAGGATTGTGCCTACTTCAATTATGGGAGGGTCCACTATTAACCTTTTATATCAAAATAAGCTAAAAGATGTTAAGAAGATGATACAAGCTATGAAGGATCAATATAAATCAGAAATAGGTGACAGGAAAGAATTAAAAATAAAAGGAAAAAAATCATTTCAGAAATAAAGGTTACACTAGACAGACATGAGTGAATAAACAAACAGATAAAACCTTCAAAGAAAGGTGAGAAAGAGGAAAACTTTCTAAATGAAAAAGAAATGAGGAAAGAAATGAAAAGCATTAGAGTCACAAATAGTGAAGACAGGCAGTGAAACTGCAACATACAGCTAATAGGAGTCCCAGAAGAAAAAAAATCAAAGCAATTATTGAGAATTATAGGCCAGGCACAGTGGCTCATGCCTGTAATCCCAGCACTTTGGGAGTCCCAGACGGGCGGATCACGAGGTCAGGAGATCGAGATCATCCTGGCTAACATGGTGAAACCCCGTCTCTACTAAAAAATACAAAAAAAAAAACTAGCCGGGCGAGATGGCGGGCACCTGTAGTCCCAGCTACTCGGGAGGCTGAGGCAAGAGTGGCGTAAACCCGGGAGGCGGAGCTTGCAGTGAGCCGAGATCCGGCCACTGCACTCAAGCCTGGGCGACAGAGCAAGACTCCCTCTGAAAAAAAAAAAAA
>NW_016830214.1:88058-121224 GCF_001698545.2 Rhinopithecus bieti
AAACTATTTACTGAAAAGCACAGCATGTAACTAAGAATAACAACTCAGAATGACTAGTAGACACATTCTAGTAAAATTACTGGGCTTTAAAGTAAAATTTAAAATCCTTTGCCCATCTAGGAAAATAGCAACTGTCTTTTAAAGGGAAAAAAATAAATTATCATCACTTTTGATAGCAACACTTCATGCCAGACCAAAAAAAAAAAAAGAAAGTAATATAATGAAGACACTCAAAGAAAGAAAGTGTGAGCTGAGGATTTTAAACCCAACAAAACTGACCTTCATGTATAAGGAAGACAAACGTGGCAGATACAGGGAATATTCTTCCTGTGATCATTTCCTAAAAAATCTATTACAGAATGAGCTTCACACAACCAAAGCGACCACAGAGAGGTCATCATTGAGGACTGGTGGTACTAAACATGGAGGTACTTTTAATAAAACCAAGAGTCAATGAGAGCTGGAGCTGAGGGGAGAGTGTATGCAGTGGCTGCATGCTCAGATGTTGTAAATACAGTGTACCTATTTTTCAAATGTACGAAGAATGGGGAAAACACATATACATTTTTTTTCAACTGTTTTAGTAATTATCTGGTAGTGTCATCTTAAATTTGAATAGAAGAGATAAGTATGCTCTTGTTAGGCATTTTATATTAACAACCACAAAATTCTAGCTCTGTCCATTGAAAAAGCCTAGAAACTGGCTGGGCGCGGTGGCTCAAGCCTGTAATCCCAGCACTTTGGGAGGCCGAGACGGGCGGATCACGAGGTCAGGAGATCGAGACCATCCTGGCTAACACGGTGAAACCCCGTCTCTACTAAAAAATACAAAATCTAGCCAGGCGAGGTGGCAGGCGCCTGTAGTCCCAGCTACTCGGGAGGCTGAGGCAGGAGAATGGCGTAAACCCGGGAGGCGGAGTTTGCAGTGAGCTGAGATCCGGCCACTGCACTCCAGCCTGGGCGACAGAGCGAGACTCCGTCTCAAAAAAAAAAAAAAAAAAAAGGAAAAAAAAAAAGGAAAAAGCCTAGAAACAAAGATTAACCCAATAGTGATGAATATTACTAGCAAGCAGATTGTAGTTCTGAAATATCATTTCCCACTAAAAGAAAACAGAGCGGGCTGCGCACGGTGGCTCACGCCTGTAATCCCAGCACTTTGGGAGGCCGAGGCAGGCGGTTCAGGAGGTCAGGAGTTCAAGACCAGCCTGACCAACATGGTGAAACCCCATCTCTACTAAAAATACAAAAATTAGCTGGGCGCAGTGGTGAGCACCTGTAATCTCAGCTACTCAGGAGGCTGAGGCAGGAGAATTGCTTGAACCCAGGAAGCGGAGGTTGCAGTAAGCCAAGATAGTGCCACTGCATTCCAGCCTAAGGGACAGAGTAAGGCTCTGTCTCAAAAAAAAAAAAAAAAAAAAAAAGAAAGAAAGAAACCAGAGTTTCTCAGATAAATGGTTGATTCTGGACCTGAGGCAGGAAATGTACAAGATGGTCCTGGAGCTTTGTCACACCAGATAGTGAAAAAGCTGACAAAGTTCACCTAGTCACAACAAAAGCACTCAGAGGGCCAACTTGAAGCAGCTCCCACTGGCCAAAGATGGGACAATTTGAGCTTCAAATAGGATAATAATTATAACTGATTGAAATCCATCAAATATGCTAAACTTCACGAATTCCTAATGACATGTTAAAAAAGAAACCTAATTAGTCAGCTGGGCACAGTGGCTCACGCCTGTAATCCCAGTACTCTGGGAGGCCGAGGCGGGCGGATCACGAGGTCAGGAGATCAAGACCAACCTGGCTAACATGGTGAAACCCCGTCTCTACTAAAATACAAAAAATTAGCCAGGCATGGTGGCAGGCACCTGTAGTCCCAGCTACTCAGGAGGCTGAGGCAGGAGAATGGTGTGAACCCAGGAGGCAGAGCCTGCAGTGAGCTGAGATCGAGCCACTGCACTCCAGCCTGGGCGACACAGCAAGACTCTGTCTCAAAAAAAAAAAAAAAAAAAAAAAAAAAACCCTAATTAGTCATCGTCAAAAGATAATAAGGAAACAATTTATTATCCTGATGATAAAGGAAAATGCAATTATCCAGCCTTTCCTATATGAACTGGACAACCAAATAGTAGATAAGGGAAACATTTCTTTAAAAAGTATTCCAACTAATAAATGAAAAATAAAGACAGAATTATCACTATTTACCACAACCAATGAACTAATAGATCTAGGCACTGAATATTAACAGCTGCTAACATGACAGAGATAAGATGTGCCTCCGACAAAAGAACACAGTATCACCTCTAGTTTTGCCAAAGGGACAGAACATGAGTGTGACAGAGATTCTGGATCCAGCTGCCAATCTGGGGAAAATACAGGGTTGAGGAAAATACACAACTTCACCACAGATACACACACATCCAGAAAAACCTACTATGGGCACTTAACAGGTCAAATGCCCTTGGTTCCCAGTGAGCCCAAAATCAGTATTTAAATAACTATTTGCAGTTTTAGACTTTACTCGATTGACATAAATCTTTGAAATTCTCTGAACAGCAACCATCAATGGAATTTTACTTATGAATTACTATAAATACCAAAGATTTACTTTAAAGCATCATTTAATAAAAAACCAAGACCATTTTTATATAAACATGGAAAAATCAATGATACGTTTAGCTGTATTAACTAATTACAGAATCTAACGCATAACTGGTCTTTTTAGCTAGAGTTCTTTCCCCTTCTCTTGAATTTCCTCATATATGATGAAGCCTCAAAACATTGGAAAGTACATGCTCAGGGTTGTCTCCTAGTAGAAGTGATGGGCTGCTTTGAGCCATTCTTAGTGATGTCTGGTCTGATCCCTGGGTGGTCATCAACATAAAATGGTGTGGTATCTGGCCACAGACAGTGGCCACAGAATAGCGTTTTTCTCTCAACTAAGTTACTTCAACTTCCAAAATAATTATACAGAGAACCCTGAACTCATTAGGAGTATCCTTCAGTCAATTCCATCTAGACTTTAAAATCTACACACAACATTCTATGATATTTTCTAACAGCAAACAAATTTGCACTTCTTTTTTATTCCTTTTAGAAAGAGGTTTTAGTTAGATTTTGCCAGCCCGAGGTAGACCTCTTAAAGAGAATAGGAGACTATGTAGCTTCAGGCAAATGAAATATATTCTAAATTACAGAAGGGAATTAGTCACAGCTGTATCTAAAAGAATAGACACAAATGGCTGGAATAGATGCAGAGCCAGAATTTAACAGTTACCTCAGAAATGTTTTTGTCGGTTTCTTTTCTTTTTTCTTCCAGTTTCCTTTCAATACCTACAATTCCTACAGCCCTTATTCTTCCTGGCTGAAAAAAAAAGAAGTAGAAAATAAAACATACAAAATAGGAAGCAAACAAAATCTTTTGTAACCAACCACATTGTGTTTTCAATGGCGGGAAAGGACCCACAAAGAACCAAAGAAAAACAGCATACACTGACGTTTAGCTTCCCTTCAGAACATGTGTTTACTTCTTGCTGTACATGATGATCTTAAAATCATTCAAGAAAAACCAAATACACAATAAATGGCATATTTTACTCTGCATTTTAGATATAAGTTAAATTTCCTATCATTTTCCTTCTTTGGCAAGCTATTATGTATCAGATACTTAATAGGGTCTCAAATGTACAAAAAAATCAGTTTAAATTTTGGTTCTTAATTAACACTTATTATCCAAGCTACTTTCATACATTTGAGTACTGTCTAGTGTTGCTGATTAATTTAGACAGTCCTGGAAAACATCACCCAGCTGTACTGTCTGTTCTCTCAAATGCCACACTGACTATGAAGAACAGAATTCAGTGGGTGAACTCTACCTTCTATCACCCTAAGAATTATGCTGGTAAGCAGTTATTTATGCTTACTAAGTGTCTGCTGTATACACAGCACTAAACTAGGTGCTGTGAAAATAATTTTTTTTTTTTTTGAGACGGAGTCTCGCCCCTGTCGCCCAGGCTGGAGAGCAATGGCACAATCTTGGCTCACAGCAACCTCCGCCTCCCAGGTTCAAGTGACTCTCCTGCCTCAGCCTTCTGAGCAGCTGGGATTACAGGCGTGCACCACTATGCCTGGCTAATTTTTGTATTTTTAGTAGAGACAGGGTTTCACAATGTTGGCCAGGCGGATCTCGAACTCCTGACCTCATGATCTGCCCCATTTTGGCCTCCCAAAGTGGTGGGATTACAGGCGTGAGCCACCGTGCCCGGTCGAAAATAAATTCTTTATCAGAATACCATTGCAGTATTTTGTTTTGGGCAAGTTCTACAATTACAGAGTCTTTTTCTTAATGAAGATGTAAGTACAGAGCTGAAAACACTAGATCAGCAAATAGTTTAAAAAATACCTGGGGTCCTCTATTTGTTTGTAATGACTGGGAAACTGGCATATTCTCCCATCTTCTCTGTGTCATTTCCTCTGATAGACGCCTGTAAAACTGTTATGCAAATAAATACACTTTAAATGAGTCAGTCAGATTGTAGCATCCTTGTATAAATCATTACTTAACATTTCCTTCTTTTTTTTTGAGGTGGAGTTTCACTCTTGTTGCCCAGGCTGGAGTGCAATGGCGTGATCCAGGCTCACCACAACTTCCGCCTCCCCAACTCAAGCGATTCTCCTGCCTCAGCCTCCCAAGTAGCTGGGATTACAGGCATGTGCCACCACACCTAGCTAATTTTGTATTTTTAGTAGAGATGGGGTTTCTCCAAATTGGTCAGGCTGGTCTTGAACTCTCGACCTCAGGTGATCTGCCTGCCTTGGCCTCCCAAAGTGCTGGGATTATAGGCGTGAGCCAATGCGCCTGGCCACTTAATATTTCTTTAGTATAAAAAGTCTGTTCGGTAATTTGCAGCAAGCCCAGAATTCTCAGACATCAAAGAAAATCAAAGGAAGTTCTTTTCTTGGATCAGTTTCAGAAAGCACAAAGGAAAAAAAAGAAGGAACTGACCTTCTATATAAAGTGGGCTATTCTCAACAAAGAGATGAGTGACAATGAAATCAATAGACTTACTTTAAACAATCCTGCGTATGTGGATTGTTTTCAATCTATAATGAAACAAACACAGTGCCAGGAAAAATATACAACCATTCTTCCATGAAGGAAGCAGAGCATAATTTGTCTAGTTAAAATATAAAACCAAAAAGTAGGACCAAAACATACCTATGCTCACAAATAATCAAATATGTTTTTCATATGCTTAGTGATCACTTGTCAGGAGCACTGGGTGAGGTGCTATAGAAAAAATTAATAATAATTTATGATATTGATGGGGAGAATAAATACACACTTCTAATTATCTTAAGAATTCTTGTACAGCAACTTATTTGGAACACATAAACTATTATACTGCAGAATAAGTACTTAAGTGACTAAGATTAACTGGAGTTAATCAAGACAGACAGCCTGATTTAAAGCTGGGGAACCTTCAGATACTGAGATAGTTCAACATATCATTGCATTTATATTCTGTTCATTTAACTAAACTATACCACTGAAAACTCTGCTAGTAGGCAAATGGCATGACTTAGTGTATTTTCCAGCCTCTGTTCCTTCCTTGGGACCACACCCTCTGCTTCCCATTCCCACTGAAACCTAAACTTCATATTCTCCACTCACTGCTAAGGCTTAAGATATAATAAAATTTTATTGTAAAAGTACGGTGAAATCTGGTATGTTGTATAATACCACCTTCCATCATATTAACAAGCCACAACACACACACACACCCCATACATATACACACCTTTCTAGTACAATTTTATTCATGTAGAAACTTACCTCAATCTGGCCATGTTCTTTGAAGGAGAGTTTGATGTAGGAGTTCTTACTACTCTGGAATGGGCCAGGTTCTTTGTTAGGAGGAGCTGGGTGAAGATGAACCACTATTTTGGCACTGAAGAAAGAACAAATGTAATATATTGAATTGCCTTTCAAAAATATATATATAATTCTACTTTTATAACTTTTATGTGTTTCAAATCACTTTTAAAATTCATGTAGAAACAAACATCCCAAAAGCATCCTTTTAAAGTATGTATTAATTCAATATTAATAAAGCTTTCAAAAATCTCTCTACTTAAAACTTATAAGCTATGAACCAAAAAACTTCAAGTTACTAGCTCTGTAGATTAAATTAGAGTGTGACTTTAGAAAATATGGTCAAAATAAATTTGCAAAAGTTTGAGTTTATGATTATGGTTTTCCAACTACAAACATCCCCAGAGGTTATAAGGGGGCCTATAATTTCTGCCAAAGCATACACCCTTATTCATTTGAAAACAAAAAGAGAAAACTTATCTGTAAAAATGGCCAGCTGATATTTTATTAAAATTCCATCCAAAACTAACATTCTACAGTGTCATTTGTTGGAAAATGCCACTCAATCAACAGCATGATCTGGAAAGATAGCCAATAACAAAAACAATTCCCAAAATGCTGTGGCTCTAAGAACACAAACTACAATTATCTTTATGACTATCATTATCTTCTATGCTATTAAAAATACCGCTATATTTGGTCAGCTTAATAAGTCTGTTTTCCTCCTTTTTTTTTGAACCTAGTCAATAAGCAATCCTATAAAGATTTGGGAAACTAAAAAACTCAAAGTATCCCAGGTACCTAGTTTAGTGCTTTTTCTGTGTTGATCATGCTATAGATACACACCTACCACTCAATTTTACTTTTCTTTTTTTTGGAACCATATGGTTACCTAAATATCACTGTAAAATTGAAACACCAGGCATTGGGCCTCCTCAATGTGAATGGGTAGGGCCAGTCTTGTAAGGACTCCTCCTGTTCCCTTGTGATAAACTTCTTTAAGTGAAGTGAGAAAATAAACTATGTGAGCAGAATCATAGAACTGTCTGAAACAAACCATCAAGTAGAGCAACAAAACTATGACAATTATGATAAGATAACTAAGCAAAAGCATTTCACAGTCTCTGAAACTAAAAAAAACCCTCAGCCCTACTATCAGATTCTGTGAAAGGACACCCATTGAAAAAGTAGAAAGTATAATCAAATAAAGTTTAAGAGCTCCAAAGTAAGCATAAAAAATCTATGCCAAATTTTGTATATATTCTTTTATCAGGTCATCCAATTACTATACTTCATTAAATTTTAAATCTATGAAATAAAAAAAGCATCTTCAGAGATGTTAAAAGGTGAAATGTACACATCTTGAAATCAATGCAAATATAACTGTTTGAGGGGAGGGGCTGGGAACAAAAGAGAATACTTGACAAAAGTTAACTTGGCATATTACTGAAGTCCTCCTCACTGGACATGTTTAAAAAATAAGACATTAACGTGAAGGTAAATATTAAAAATTTTTTTTTAGTGTAGATTTCCTTGGAACACAGGAAAGGAAAACTCAAATAACCTGGAACAATCTTAAAGTTTACTTTTTAGAACTTAATACAATGGAGAAAATTGATAAGGGGAAAATATAAATCATAATAACAATCTACCCTAAAAATCTATGGCTTAAAAAAATCTATGGCTTATTAATTTTTTAAAACATTGGTTTCTTTTATGTCAAATAAATAATATTTTACAGTAAATCATAACATTATGATCAAAGCATGCATTGCATGTCCAGTGAAGCTCAACACTGTTTAACTTCTACTGAAGTGCCTAATTATGCTAAACCTAAAGATAAGCCTACATAGGAAAAAAATATCCCATGCCAATAATATTTTTTCATGTCTCCTCAATTCCATGCACTTAAAATATAAAGCCAAGTTTTTGGTATATTTGAATAAACAGGAACATCTGAACTTACGCCTTTATACCAAGGTGACCTCATCTCCTGGTTTGCCTGGGATGGTCCCATTGTATCCTTGTTACCCTGGTCTAATTGTTCATTGTACCTCCTATTATTCTGATAAATGTCCTGCTTTGTACAATAACTATTATTATATGCTGTTTAACTCTGCTATCTGAACAAGTAAAACCTGAGAAACAAACTTAATGATCAGGTTAGAAACAGAAGCAAAGTCAGTTATTTTTCTCAAATAGGTTATTTCCGATTTTAAGTATGAAATGACAGGTACACAGGGATGTGAAAGCAAAGTGTCTATGGAAAGACGATAACTGGGCCACATTTCTTTTTTCATTTTATTTTTTTATTTATTATTATTATTATTATTTTTGAAACAGGGTCTCGCTCTGTCCCCCAGACTGGAGTACAGTGGCCCGATCTCGGCTCACTGCAAGCTCCGCCTCCCAGGTTCATGCCATTCTCCTGCCTCAGCCTTCCAAGTAGCTGGGTCTACAGGCACCTGCCACTACACCTGGCTAATTTTTTGTATTTTTAGTAGAGACGGGGTTTAACCATGTTAGCCAGATGGTCTCGATCTCCTGACCTCGTGATCTGCCCGCCTCAGCCTCCCAAAGTGCTGGGATTACAGGCATGAGCCACCGCACCAGGCCCACATTTCTTTATTATGACCCATGTATAATAAACAAGGATATTACAGCAAATTATTCATGCTTAAGAATCAATTCATACATCACTGAGTCTAAGATAGGACCTTCTGACCAATAGCATAACAGGAAATGTTTTCTGTGAATAAAGACTGTACTATATAGACCTTACCTCTTCCCAATTCCAGCTGCCTGTTCTTCAATGAACACAATTTGGGAAAGCAGAACAGCCATGCAACACTCCTAGGAGGAAATCAATAGCTTAAATCAAAGACTCTAAACAACATCCATATCCATAACACTTGTCAGAAATCCTTGTTTTATAGCATTACAGTGCCATATACCTTAATAATAAAATAATGAAAACAATGATTTTGCTACTTAAATGAACTTAAGGAAAAATTAAATGGAAACAATACTGTGGTGGCATATGGCTGCATGGAAGAACATAAGAAGTTTAAAAGAGGCTGTCACTAGCTTTTGTTTTTACAATGGGTGCATTTTCTTTTTTTTTTTTTTTTTTTTGAGACGGAGTCTCGCTCTGTCACCCAGGCTGGAGTGTAGTGGTGTGATCTCGGCTCACTGTAACCTCTGCCTCCCAGGTTCATGCCATTCTCCTGCCTCTGCCTCCCAAGTAGCTGGGACTATAGGCGCCCGCCACCACGCCTGGCTAATTTTTTTGTATTTTTAGTAGAGACAGGGTTTCACCATGTTAGCCAGGATGGTCTTGATCTCCTGACCTCGTGATCTGCCTGCCTTGGCCTCCCAAAGTGTGGAGATTACAGGCAGAAGCCACGGGACCCAGCCACAATGGGTGCATTTTCTAAGAGTAATGTTTCTACGAAAACGTTTTACTTGTAATATTTTCTTACACTGAAAGCAAAAAACAAAACAGATACATCAAAACAATTTTAAGGAGGGCATTAATGTAGATGATTTTCTCTTCTTTATAATTTTCCATACTTCACTCATATGCCCACATGCAATTATTAATAGTTTTAAACAAAAAATATTGATGTAGTATCCCTTTATTCATATGTTTAACTTTTTTTTTTTTTTTTTTTTTTGAGATGGAGTCTCGCTCTGTCACCCAAGCTAGAGTGCAGTAGTACAATCTTGGCTCACTGCAACCTCTGCCTCCCAGGTTCAAGTGATCCTCCCACCTCAGCTTCCCAAGTAGCTGGGATTATAGGTGTGAGCCACCATGCCTGGCTCATTTTTGTATTTTTAGGAGAGATGGGCTTTCACCATGTTGGACACGCTAGTCTTGAACTCCTGATCTCAAGTGATCCCCCTGCCTCGGCCTCCCAAAGTGCCAGGATTTACAGGCATGAGCCACTGTGTCTAGCCAGTATGTTTAATTTTTTTTTTTTTTTTTCTTGAGACGGAGTTTCATTCTTGTTGCCCAGGCTAGAGTGCAATGGTGCAACCTTGGCTCATCGCAACCTCTGCCTCTCAGGTTCAAGCGATTTTCCTGTCTCAGCCTCCGGAGTAGCTGGGATGACAGACATGTGCCACCACGCCCAGCTAATTTTGTATTTTTTAGTAGAGATGGGGCTTCTCCATGTTGGTCAGGCTGGTCTCGAACTCCCAACATCAGGTGATCCACTGCCTCAGCCTCCCAAAGTGCTGGGATTACAGGCATGAGCCACCACACCTGGCCTTAGTTTTAACATATATAAACAGTTACGTTTAATTTTTATGTGACTAGCAATGTAGCAAGTCTAAGATTTGTCCAAATGGACCTCTTTATATGATAATCAAAAAATTATACTAAGATTAACTTATCAACATATGGTTTAAGGACATGCATTCTATCCTCCCCAAAAAGATTTATTTCCTGAATATATATTACTAAAAGGATTAGACAATATTAACAGTCTAAGGCAGCAGTCCCCAACCTTTTTTGTATCAGGGACTGGTTTCATGGAAGACAGTATTTCCTGGAGAGCAGGGCATTGTGGTTTCGGGATGAAACTGTTCCACTTCAGATCATCAGGCATTAGACTCTCATGAGGAGTGCACGACCTAGATCCCTTGCATGAACAGCTCACAATACGGTTCGTGCTTCTACGAGAATCTAATGCGTCTGCTGATCTGATGGGAAGTGGAGCTCCGGTGGTAATGCTTGCTCACCTGTCACTCACCCCTTGCTATGTGACCCAGTTCCTAACAGGCCACAGACCAGTACTGGTCCGTGGCCGGGGGAGTTGGGGACTCCCGCTCTAAGGCATGCATTATTAACAGGGCAATATCAGACCTAGGAGACAAAAATTAGTTTCCAGGGTGCAAAAAAGTCAGATATTGTAATGGTCAGCAGCCCTTCAAGGGCTACAGTACAGTATATAGTTTATTTGTGGTACTAAAATTTCACGGGGGGTTTGGGGAACAATCAGGAAAATAAAAACACAGATGAGATAGCTATCTTACTGGCAATGCTGAAATTAATGTATATATACTTTCAGGTTGAAGCTCTAGGAAATAAAGATATATATCAGCTCTATATACATATAACTCTCCGTCTTCCTTAAAAAACAAAAACAAAAAAAAGGTTGGGCAAGGTGGCTTACGACTGTAATCCCAGAACTTTGGGAGGCTGAGGTGGGCGGATCGCGAGGTCAGGTCAGCCTGAACAATATGGCTAAACCCTGTCTCTATTAAAAAATACAAAAATTAGCCGAGCACAGTGGCGCATGCCTGTAATCCCAGCTACTTGGGAGGCTGAAGCAGGAGAATCGCTTGAACCTGGGAGGCGGAGGTTGCAGTGAGCCGAGATCACACCACTGCACTCCAGCCTGGGTGACAGAGCAAGACTCTGTCTCAAACAAAAAAAAATGGGGGGTGTGGGGGACTCCTCTTGCTGAGTGACTTAGAGACAGATCTCAATATCTAGATAAAGGCATGCACTTGATGGCAGGCCTAGTCTCCTGATTCTCAACAACAACCTAGAATACAATTTGGTGTTAAGGACATACGAGCTCTTTTTAAAGACTCCCTCACAACTGATGGGGGAATTATTCCCCTGTTATACATGGAACATTTAGATATAGAGTAGAATTTGGTATTTAAAAAACATGATTCTCCATCCAGTAACTACATGGACTTTTCTGGAGCTGAATAAGGGACAACACGCTAACTCCTGTTTCTGCACTCCATTCAGAGAAATTATACGGGACACACTCTTTTGTCATTCAGAAAAGGAAAATTTATTATTGCATTCATTATATAAGTTTTACTAGAAATGAAAAAAGAAGAAAAAGCTTCAGTGATTTAAAACCTATAATGATGGCTCACTCCTGTAGTCCTGGCTACTCAGGAGGTTGAGGCCAGGAGAATCACTTGAGCCCAGAAGTTAGAGATCAGCCTGGGCAATGCAGCAAGACCCTGTCACTAAAAAATAAATAAACAAAATAAAACCTTCAACAGATGCAAAAAACTGTATCTTACATGATTTTTCTGATCTCTCCAAATCAGTCGGTGTGTACTAAGAAGGAGAGTCCCAGCATCAAATTTTATCTAGAAAGAAACAGCATCACAGAATATTAATAACATACCACTCATTGTGGTTCAGATTTTCTTCTTCATAAATTATACAACACTAAGTTAATCATATAAGTAAACATTTTACTTTTAGAATAGGCTTATCACAAAGTAAAGAGAACCAATGCTACATACTTCATAAGCTATTTGTATAGTCTTGACAGAATTAGAAAAAAATGCAGACAACAACCAGGTATGATACACATTCATACTCTGCAATCCATGCAAAGGTTAAAAAGAAATGATGAGGCAGAACTGCATGGATTACCATAGAACTCTAAGACACTGGATGAGTGGGAAAGAAAGTGATTTACAGCAATTTGCAATATTACATATGCTGTATGTGTGTGTGTTTGTAGAAACACAAGTAGTGAAAAGGGTCTAAAAGGAACACACAATTATCTGTTAACAATTATTATCTCAGAAAAAGTGCAAGGAAAGGGGTAGAAGGGAAGTGAAGAGCTCTTTTTTACCTCTACACTTCACTACTGATTGAATTTCTTTGCAACTGAATTCATGTATAACACTCATAACATTTTTTAATAAAAACAAAATCCAGGAATAGATACAAATACATACAAAAATAAATATGGATGGAGATTAAATCAATGGCAGTGGGACAAATGGGTTGCCAGGTAGGAAAAAGAAAAACCCTTATGTCTGGATTTATACCTAATACAATGCACCAAAATGAATTATAGATGGATCAATTGAGTAAAAAACGAAAAAAATTATAAAAGCACTAGAAAAAATCATGAGATAATTTTTAAACAATCTGAGGGAAGAAGACCTTTCTAAGAAGGCATAAAACCCATTAGCATTAAATGAAAACCCCCAAATTCATATGTTGAAGCCCTAACCCTCAACGCGATGGTATTTGGTGACGGAACCTTTGGGAGGTGATTAGGTTTAGAAGGTCGTGAGGTGGGGCCCTCATGATGGGACTAGTATCCTTATGAGAAGAGGAAGAGACAGGAGGGTTTCATCTCCATGAACACGTGCTGAGAAAAGACCACGCAAGTACACAGGGAAATGGTGGCCATCTGCAAGCCAAGAAGAGTGTCCTTACCAAGAACCAAATCTGTCAGCACCTTGATCTTAGACTTCCCAGCCTCCAGAACTATGAGAAATAAACGCCTGTTGTTTAAGCCACCCAGGCTATGGTATTTTGTTTTAGCAGCCGAGCTGACTAGGACATACTCTTTGGGTATGTATCACCTATTCAAAATATAAATTTTAAAATGTTCTTCAAAACTTCAATACAATCACAAAGAAATGCCAGCTAGGTCTTTAGGACCAAAACTTTAACCCTCACTACTTGTTACTGTGCCCTGAAAGTTATATAAATAAGCAAGTTTTAGAATTGGAACCCAAGAGATTAATGAATTAAACCCCTGTGTTTCTGTTAAAAGCAAGATATATATTGGAAGTTTCTATTTCGAGTTACTAGAAAGTGGAATTTGCCATAAGGTAGGGCTTGCTTGTGTCCTTTCCAGGAATATTCGGTTATTTTAAAAGTTATATTTGATGCTAAGTGGGAGCTGAAAAACAAAAAAAAGTTACAAGGATAGTCCCATTTATAAGGCAACCTTACAACATAAACACTAAGGAAAGCATTTCAGTGAGTGTCCAGTTTATTAAAATAAGACTGGAATTGTTTAGAATTTAAAATGGTATGTTAAAAATATGGCCGGGCACCATGGCTCACACCTATAATCTCAGAACTTTGGGAGGCCCAGGCGGGTGGATCACGAGGTCAGGAGATCAAGACCATCATGGCTAACACGGTGAAAACCTGTCTCTACTAAAAAAAATACAAAAAAATTAGCCGGGTGTGGTGGCGGGCGCCTGTAGTCCCAGCTACTCGGGAGGCTGAGGCAGGAGAATGGCATGAACCCGGGAGGTGGAGCTTGCAGTGAGCCAAGATCATGCGACTGGACTCCAGCCTGGGCAACAGAGCAAGACTCCATCTCCCCCCACAAAAAAAATAAAATAAATAAAATAAAAAATTGATCTGACCTCAGCACTCACTGAAAAGTTATTACCCTGTTTTTTTTTATTTACATATTTTCTGTTGTAAAAGTAATGCATGTTCAGTGTTGACAATCTGGAAAATATTTAGAGTCTGAAAAAGAAAATGAAATAATTCATACCAGCCAGAGTGTGTGTGTATATATACACAGATGTTTATGTATACATATGTATAATCTTTAAATAGAATATGATAGAGTTTTATAACTATTATTAATAGTATAGTTATAAAATATAGTTAGCAGCCTATCATTGGCAATTCCTCATGCTAATTAGGGCATGCCATAAATCTTTTTTTTTTTTTGAGATGGAGTTTCGCTCTTGTTGCCCAGGCTGGAGTGCAACAGCACTATCTCGGCTCACTGCAACCTCCGCCACCTGGGTTCAAGCCATTCTCCTGCCTCAGCCTCCTGAGTAGCTGGGATTACAGGCCCCACCACCATACCCAGCTAATTTTTTGTATTTTTAGTAGAGACGGGGTTTCACCATGTTGGCCAGGCTGGTCTTGAACTCCTGACCTCAGGTGATCCACCCACCTCAGCCTCTCAAAGTGCTGGGATTACAGGCGTGCGCCACCACACCTGGCCTCATGCCATAATTTAATTAACCAATCCCTATGGTGGACATTCAGATTGCTTCCAATTTTTCCATATATAATAATATTATATGTAATATTATAATAACATCTGAGATGAGCATTCTCCACATGTAATATTTTTATGCATCTGATTCTTTCCCAAGAGTAAATTCCTAAAAGTGAAATAGTTAGCTGAAAAAGAATAAACATTTCTAAATCTTCTGATATATGCTGCCAATTTGCCACTTTACACATTACTAACCTTACATTATTTTTTAAATTAGCTGAGGCTACAGAAGTGTCTGTGAATTCAAACAAATGACCTGCCTACACTCCTTACGAAAGTAAACACATCATCCAGTCATAATGAGCTCATGAAAACTGTGCCTGTATAAACAAGCAAGTATGCATGTATTATTCATAAGAGGCACTTGGGCGGTGGGAAGAGCAGTCCATTGGATCTGGTTTGCAATTCTATCTCCACCAGTTACTAGTTGTGTGACCTTGGACAGCTCACAGTTTTCTCAACTATCAACTGTGGGTGTCAGTTTCCTCAGCTTTGGGAAGATTAGCTGTATTAAACATTACATCAAGGGTGGCACAGGTGGCTGCCATATTATGAAGTCCTTTTTTTTTTTTCAAGACAGAATCTCACTCAATTGCCTAGGCTGGAGTGCAGTAGTAGCATGATCTTGGCTCACTGTAGCTCCATGAACAAAGCACAGGCTTTGAGTGTGATCAACAGAGATTTAAATCTCTCTCTGTGGATCTTAGGCAAGTCACTGTATCTCTTGGTGTTACTTTCTCTTTCAGTAAAATACCTCATATTCCTGTTGAAAGGATTAAATGAGATGACATATACAGCTCTTGGCTCATAGTAGGTACTTTAATTATTCAGGTTTTTTAAAAAAATGTGTTTCACACCCACAACCAGTCAGGAGATACAAGGATGAGCAAGGCACACCTTCTGTGCTCCAGGAACAATCAAACTAGTCTAGAAGACAGCCATGCGCACGCTTGCCCAGAGAATGGGTTGGGATGCAAAACTATGAAGACTAAGCAATCTGGACTGCAGTCCCTAGGCCAAAAGAGCCAGTGAGGCATCCTAAAAGGGAGACTAACTTCATCAGATTTGGGGGCTAGTGTGTGTAGCCTTGTAGAGTCTCTAGCACCACAGGAAGTCTGGAAACCTTCCAACAGGTGAAGGAAGCCAGGATACCGCACTTTCCCCCAGGAGTCAGCCTGTGCCTCATTCAGCCTAGGGACCACATAGCTGCAAGGCAGCTCAGCAAGTGACTAAGTCCAGCTCTGGGGCACAGTGGTAAGGAGAATCCTCTTACAGCTCCACTCCAATTTCAAGCTTTTAGAAGAGTTAATTCTGGACTAGATCACAGGGTCTCAAGCAATGTTTTCCCCATGATTTGTTTCTTAAACCTCTAACATCTATATACTTGTCTGCTAATACAAGCAGCAAAAATTGTAACGTAAAAATTAAAACTCGCTGGTTCAACAATGTATCTTTCATATAAAACTACTAATGGCTGTTATTTTTCACTGTTTTAAATCTATCACAGCTATACTGCCTGCCAGCAAAGGTGTTCCTAGTCTTCAAATTGGAGTTCCATAGAACTGTATCATGCCACGCTCTGCAAAAGCATGACTTCCTAGTGCTCCCTCAGGGAGTGCCACTGGAGGAGTCTCTGAGGACAGATCTACCACTGTCAACATTCAGTTCCTCTCAAAGGGGGGGGCAAAATCAAAACGCCGAGGAAGGGGAGGTGGATTAACCTTCCCATTTAAAATAGTTACAAAGATGTAAATTGGTAAGAAAAGGGAAAAAAATAGCTTGTCATTCCAGTCCAGGGATGGAAGACTCAACTTGAGGTCAAGCTAGTTAAAGTGCTAAGGCAGGCTGGGCACAGTGGCTCACGAGCCTGTAATCCCCCCTCTTTGGGAGGCCCAGGCGGGTGGATCATTTGAGGTCAGGAGTTTGAGACCAGCCTGGCCAATATGGTGAAACCCCGTCTCTACTAAATATACAAAAATTAGCTGGGCGTGGTTGCAGGCACCTGTAATCCCAGCTACTCAGGAGGCTGAGGCAGGATAATCGCTTGAATCCGGGAGGCAGAGGTTGCAGTGAGCCGAGATCGCGCCACTGCACTCCAGGCTGGCGACAGAGCAAGACTCCGTCTCAAAATTAATTAATTAATTAATTAAATTACGAAGTGTTAAGGCAGTAAGTGAAGTTAGGTCCAAGCAAATTATTTAAGGAAAAGACCTTTACTCAATAATACAGGCAACCAGCCCATAGAAAATGCCCTAAGGAAGTCAGAGGACCTGGGTCCAGAGTCACCTGTGCCTCTACATACCTCTAAGTACTGACCAGGAAAAGCTATGAGTTCAGTAACTTATATCAAAGTACAGCGGAAAGTGTCGTTAATAAAACGGCAAGGGAAGAGAGGCAGCAAATTAAAACTTCTGGAAACCAAAAATGCTTGTGGGTAAGTGAGTTTTAAAATTTTTCTAATTCCAGTTTATACATTTCAATCCAGGACAAGATATTTCATAGTTTCAACAAAGTATCTACAAAATATTTACTTACACTTCCTATTTCTCCTCTCAATTTGAAAACGCACCTTCTAAGATTTATGCTTTCATTACAAGGCACGGTCTACTATTAATATAACACTTTACAAAACATACGCTCAGAAGGCCTTTCTAAGGCAATTAGAAAACAAAACAAAACCCCAAAAGCCTTTGGCAAGGGCATTCCAATAAGGCACTGATACCTCTTTAGGAAATCCTTTCGAAGCAATCCCTCACCCCTCTGCCCAGATATGCTAATCCCTCCGACTGCATAAGGTCCAAGCTAAAGCTTCCGCTGGGGACTGTACGGCCACCGCGCCCTCCTCACAGAAAGGCGGAACCTGGCTGTCCGGTGCCGACACCGAGGTTGGTGTCGTCAGGAGGTCTGGAACCACGCCAAGGAAGTCGACTGCCGGATCGCCGCCGGGCGCCCGCAGACTGCGAGCGCTCCTTCTCCCGGGCGCTGCGGCTGTGCGCTCCCGGAAGCATTTCGGGCAGAGAGAAGCAGCCGCGATCCGCGCCTGCTGGGAACCGTGCCAAAGTTGGGACCCGAGCGGGGGAGGCGGCCTAGCGCCCCACGCTGCGTGCTACTGACCGGCGGGGAGCGCAAGAGCGCTGCGCCCCACACAGAGGCCGGCCGAGCCGCCGAGGGCCGTGAGCTAGGCCGGGGACCGGGCCACACCGAGCCGGGCCGCGCGCCCACCGGGGACCCCTTCCGCCAGCCCCTTGGGAAGGCTGGCCGACGCCCTACCTTCTCCTCGCCATCGTAGATTCGCACCCCGCGCTGCTGGATCACCAGGGTCTCGTTGATCTCCAGGAGGCCGCTGGTCCAAACGAAGCGGTCCATGGCCGCCGCCACCTAGCCCCGGCGCTCCCGGGCCGCGAGCCGCGCGCCGGGCAGCCTGCGGCGCCCCCTAGCGTCGGACCGGGCGGAGACGGGTCGGGGCTGGTGAGAGAGGGAGGGAGCGGTCTGGTAGCGAGCAGGCGCGGCTGCGAGGTGCCCCCGGGGACGTGGAGACGTGCATGGAGCGCCCCCTGGCGGTCCATTAGCCGCCGGCCTTTTAGAACCCTTGATCAGCTGGCGGTCCACCCCATTCTAAATTCAGAGCTTACGGGCGCGCGAGGGAGCCCCGACCACAGCTTGGCCTTGCTTATTGTGCATTATGCCAGCATGTTTGGGGCAGTTTTCTTGTCAGTGCCCAGAATGTTGCCATATTCATTAATGATTGTAAATAATCATAACCCCTCTCTTTCAAATGAATATTTATGTCACGCATTGTTTCTATACAGCTGCAGTTAGTACTACCTGTGCTGCTCTTTTTTTCCCTTTAAGATTATCTTTATATTGTAACACAAAGCATAAATGCTTGAGGTAACGGATACCTCATTTACCCTGATGTGATTATTACACACTGTATGCCTGCATCAAAATATCCCATGTACCCCAGAAATATATACGCCTATATGCCCACACAAATTAATTTTTTTTTAACTGAGGGAAACAGATTTTATCTAACCGGGCTTGGTGGCGCGCGCCTGTATTCCCAGCTGCTTCCGAACCTGAGGCGGGAGGATTGCTTGAGCCCAGGAGTTTGACACCCGTGGGCGACGTAGAAAGACCCTCTCGCCCTCCACCCCAACTCCCCCACGCCACTCCATGCCCAACCCCCAGGCTCAGGAAAAAAAAGATTATTTTTATTTAGGCATTTCCAATATTAATACAGACCTCATGCGTGAATTTACATTTCAATATGTAGTTCCTCTATAATTTAGCTGTTTTTTGGCAAAGCCATCCATGGCTGCTGCTCTCACTCACCAGGCGACCTCGTGCCTCTAGCCATTTCATTTTTGTATTTTGCTATATAAATGGAACACCTGGCTGGGCGCAGTGGCTCACGCTTGTAATCCTAGTACTTTGGGAGGCGGGATCACGAGGTCAGGGGTTCGAGACAAGCCTGGCCAACATAGCGAAACCCTGTGTCTACTAAAAATACAAAAAATTAGCCAGGCGTGGTGGCGGGTGCCGGTAATCCCAGCTACTCGGGAGGCTAAAGCAGGAGAATCGCTTGAACCCGGGAGGTGGAGGTTGCAGTGAGCCGAGATCAAGCCATTGCACTCCAGCGACAGAACGAGACTCTGCTGCAGAATAAATAAATAATAAATAAATAAATGGAGCACCTTATAGATGTCCTTCTACAACTGATACTTCTTTTTAGGATTATTTTCTTACAGTGTCTTCCTAAAATAGAACGACTGCTTTAAAGGTTGTGAACATATTTTAGAGAGCCTACTACTTATTGGGGTCTTAACTAAGGCTGCCTGCCCACGTGGGCAGAGGGGCAAAGGGGCAGAGGGACAGAGGGCAGGCTTGCTCTCTGCTCCCAGGGCTACACATTGCCCCCAGTCGTGGATTCAGTAGTCTGTGGCCAGGCTTTAAAGGAAAGGAAAGGCTCTTTCCAATGAATATAAGCAATCTCTCCCCCGAAATGAATTGCCACTTTTACCATGTTCTAAAATCCTGTGTGTATTTTGGTCTATTTCTAAACAGTGTCTTCTGTATTTCATATTTTTCAATTTCCATCATGACCATATGTCCAATAACTAAAACTTATTTGAAAACATTTGATTTGCTGTATTATGCTATCAATATATATCACAATTTACCGTCATTGCCTGATTTTTGAGTATTTGATTGTTTACCAACTTTTTAGTCTTTTTTAATTGAAAGTAACATGTGACCTAAGAGTCCTAATCAGATGTGGAACTGTGCAGTTTTGCCTGGGCTTTGCAATGATCAAAATGTGAGGCAGTGAGGACATTTGCAAGGTATGTTTTCTGCCCTTGAGTGATGTACAGTCTGTACTGCACAAATAGAAGCCTGGCATATGATAGCTGCTGGGATAGACAACTGTACAAGGGTTTCCTGTATCCAGGCTGGAGCAAGGAGAAATATCATGTGGCTTATATATGGCAATAAATGAATAGACAAAAGGTTTTAGTTTTTATGAAGTCCAGTGTAATTTTTTCTTTCATAGTTCATGGAATTTGCCTATTTAAGAAATCTTTTTTCCACAAACTGGTTATGAAATCTTTGCCTAACACAAAGTCACTAAGAATTTCTCCTATAATTTCTTCTAGAAGCTTCATAGTTTTGGTTCTTACATTTAGGTCTCATGCCTTTTTTTTTTTTTTTTTGTTTTTGAGACGGAGTCTCACTCTGCCGTCCAGGCTGGAGTACAGTGGCGTGATCTCGGCTCACTGCAGCCACTGCCTCAAGGGTTCAAGCGATTCCTCTGCCTCAGCCTCCTGAGTAGCTGGGATTACAGGCGTCTGCCACCATGCCCGGCTAATTTTTGTATATTTAGTAGAGATGGGGTTTCACCATGTTGGCAAAGCTGGTCTTGAACCCCTGACCTCAGGTGATCCACCCACCTTGGCCTCCCAAAGTGCTGGGATTACAGGCATGAGCCACCACGCCCAGCCATCCCCAGGATGTTTTTGCCAGGACCTCCCACCTTCTGAATCAGATGGTTCCTTTCAGTCCCAATCCTGCTAGACTTCTGTAGTGCCCAACACTGTGGCCCATTACCTCTTTCTTCAGCTTCTCTCTTCCCCAGACTTTGTGACCCCATTGTGTCCCCATTGTCCTCCTTTCAGATTGTCCTTCCCTGTTCTCTCACAGGCACTTTTTCTTCACATGACCACAGGAGGAACAACTAACACTAATTAATCAGTACTTCAGGTGCCTGCAGTTTCATGGTCAGCTGTGTTGGCAAAGAACCATTCTGAAAGGAAGTCTTTTTTCTGTTTTGTTTTGTTTGTTTTGCTTTTTTGTTTTTTGGATCTTTTAGAAAAGGGTCTGCTTTCTCTCCAATAATTGTGTGGCAGTAATATTAAAAAGTGTCTCAAAAATAGACCATCATTGGAGTGGATGAGTCTGGAGATTAGAGGAGAATTGCCATGTTGGAAAACCTAGCAGTTTTGCAGGTTTTCCTACTCACCGTCTCAGCCTACTGAGATCTCCATGGTATCCTTTGAGTCACTTTCTTTTTTTACCATGCCCACTTATAAAAAATTATTGAGGTTCACATAACATAAAATTAACCATTTTAAAGTGAACAACTCAGTGGCATTAATACATTTACAATGTCACCCAGCCACTACCTCTAATTCCAAAACATTTCATTTACTTCAAGGTAATGAATCCCTTATCCATTAAGTGGTCTCTCCCAAGTCTGCCCCTACCCTCAGCCTCTGGCAACCACTATTCTGAGTTATTTCACTATGGATTTATCTATTCTAGATCTTTCATATAAATGGAATCATACCATATGTAACCTTTCATATATTACTTCTTTTAGCATAATGTTTTGGAGGTTTTTGAGTCACTTATTAACGCTCTATTTTGTTCTCAGTTAATAGAAATCCCTGGTTACCTCCACCTGTCTGATGAAACTAGTAAATAACAATATTGACAGAAGTATTTAAACAGCAGTGATATCTTAAGGATGGTGATGGATACTGTTACACTAAAACTGGGACATTTCATCATGTAAAAAACTACACAAAATCTCAAACCAAATTCCTCATTAGCAAGACGCTACCATAAGATGTCTTAAGAAAAAGCAGGCAGAAGTGGGAAAAACTGACCACAGCCAAGGGCCAGCTGTGGAGGCCCTCAGACCCGGGAAGGGTAAACGGATTGGAAATCGCATCCTCCCGTCTCTGTCCCCGGAGCACCTAAAACCTGGGTGAAAGAGTCCAATCCAGCCTTACTGCAGTGATCAGGCAAGAAATGTAAACCTAGTGCTTGAAACCAGGCAGATGCAGTCCAGACTCGCCCTCACTTCCCCACTGCCACCCTTAAAACCTTCTAGCCCTGACTTGTTCTGTCACGTGGATTTGGGTATTTGTGTGGGTTTTATGAAGGTATTATTTTTAGATGGGAAAAACGAAAAGATTATGGCAGCACACTTAACCGCACAAACACAAAACGTCTATAACAAATGCTATTTTATCTTCAAAGGATAATTATATATAACCTTGAGGAGGGGATAAGGTTTATCCTCATTTTTCCGTTTCTCCTCCTCTCCTCCCTTTTTTGCATTTGATAATTGCTTAGAATAAAGATATGGAAAGCAGATCCCAATTTCAGTTCCCCTTCACACGCTGTGCAAACATGGACAAACAACCTCTGAACCTGTCACCTCTCAGTGGAAAGAGTGGTGATAACGTCCCACCTCAGAGTTATGATGCTCAAAATGAAGCAATATTTGTGAAAGATATACACATGCCCGTGGTACGCCAGATCGGTGTTTACGTCCCCGTCAGTGAACGCGCCTTTGTTTAATAAGAAGAGCAGCCAATCAACACTTTTCTTGTCTTTTTCTCGTCTGCCTTCCTCCAAGGACTGTGAGGGACTCACATGGGACTGTGTGCCGTCTCGGTTGTTTGTCAATCTAGTCCTGCTATGTCGTGGGGACTGAGCAGGCCGACTCCTCCCCCATCGCACGTCCAGGATGAAGAGCGCTGTTTAGGTTTGAAACCTGCAGACTCAGTCCCAACCGAACTGGGCAGACACCAGATCAGCCTGGGCAACTGCAGTCCAGGCTCCGCCCCTCTAAGTCCATTGGCTTATTCAATTCACGCAGGAACCAATGGGCGGAGACGGCAGCCGCGCCGTTTGAGGGCTTAGCCGCGGCCGGCTTATGCAGTGTGCGGCGGCCGTGGTCTGAGCAAGTCCTATCCAGGCGCTAAAGCGGAGACGCATCCCCCGACCCGAGGCTACGATGAGCACTCCGGCCCTGCCCCAGGACCTGCAGCTGCCCCCGAGTCAGAGGGCCCAGTCCGCATTCAAAGGTGAAAGCCGCGGGGGCGGGCGCGGGCCCGGCAGTCGGGGTTCGGGGCAGCGCTGGCGCGCTTCACCCCTCCCCGGCTCTGTGAGAGCCCTGAACGCGGCGTCACGTCCCGCCGCATTCTTGGCCTTGTAGAACGGGTCATAAAAACAGGACCCGCTGCGTGGTGTTAGTGTGCGGTCGCTGCTGGCTGGGATGGGCCCTCCTAAGGAGGAATCCGTTAGGCTAGGGGAAACGTGCGGAGGTCCGGCCGGGACCGGCGTCGGAGACCCAGGGTCCGCGGGGGGCGGGGCTGAGCCGGTTCACGGGCCGACTGCGCCTGCGCCGAGTCCTCCGCCTCTCAGGTCCGTAGCGAATTTCTGCAGGGCTGGGGGTCGGAAGATCATGTGTTATTTCCAATTTCACAACTTCTCCTTCAACTTTATGGAAAGCGAGCGTTGATAGGGTCTTCAAAAGTAATGTTGTTATTCCCATATTCTACACACTGGAAAGCAGAAGAAAGTAATTCTCACCTAACCCAGTTCTGGTAAATTAGAACTTTGGAGTCTAGCGCCTCACTTCTACCATTTAGCTTCTTAAAACTTGGCTTTCAGGAGCTGTATGTAGAAAATGATGTTCTCCAGATTTTTCACATACAGTAAAGAATGTGATTCTTATGCAGAGGGGTTTTTGGGGACCTGTTATGGTAACAGCCTCTTATAAGATGATTTCTCAAAGGCAATACTGAATTGGGGAATTTTCTGTTATATAGATGTGACCCCAAGTCATCTTGAGGAACCAGCTTTGGAAGTAAACTCTTCATTTAGTCAACAAGATTTATTAGCCGTTATTGATGTTTTAACTAATATTGACTTGTAGCTCTTACCTTTTGTTATCTAGAGCAAAGAAGACAAAAACTCAAGGAACATCTGTTGAGAAGAAAAACGCTTTTTGCATACAAGCAGGAAAATGAGATGTTATCCAGGTAAGGTCAAGTTTATTTCTTTTCACTTCTGTAAAATTGTATCAGATCTGTCCAATAAAATGCAAAGTAAACCGTATCTGTAATTTTAAATGTTCTAGTAACCACATTTAGAAAGGGTTTTAAAAAGTGCTTACATATTATTTTACATCTTTTTTTGGTACAACGTCTTTAAAATCTGGTATCTATTTTACACTTACAGGACATTTCAGTTTGGTCTGTCCACATTTCAAGACTCAATAGCCACATTTGGCTAGTGGTGTAGCATTAGATCATCGTTTTATTAATTTTTTTTTTTTGAGACAGAGTCTCGCTCTGTTGCCAGACTGGAGTGCAGTGGTGTGATCTTGGCTCAGTGCAACCTCCATCTCCCGGGTTCAAGTGAATCTCCTGCCACAGCCTCCCAAGTAGCTGGGACTGAGTACAGGCAAGCGCCACCATGCCCTGCTAATTTTTGTATTTTTAATAGAGACAGGGTTGCACTATGTTGGCGGGGCTGGTCTTGGACTCCTGACTTTGTGATCCACCCGTCTCAGTCTCCCAAAGTGCTGTGATTACAGGAGTGAGCCACCGTGCCCGGCCTAAATTATCGTTTTCTACATAAATTAGTTCACAGTCTAAGAAAAAAAAATTATGAAACAAAGTATGTGCATAGACTAGATTATTGACTTACTGTTTACACCAAACAAAGGTCCGTATTTCTATTATTTAGCAAAGCTTTTACTCAGTGTGGGGGAGTTCATCAGGGAAGAGTTGGGTGGCCCTCCCAAATGCTTAGAGATTATTAGTTGTAGTCTCAACCCTCCACAGAAATATCTTTATTATTTTGTTAAAATATTTTAGATAATACATAGCTGTAGCAAAAACAAAAACCCATGAAAGTAGATGAAGCAGAAAGGCAAAAGGTCCCCTCACTCTCTAGAGATAACCACTAATAACATCCTTACAGGCTTAGGCCGGGCGCAGTGGCTTACGCCTGTAATCCCAGTACTTTGGGAGGCTGAGGTGGGCAGATCACGAAGTCAGGAGATCAAGACCAGCCTGGCTAACACAGTGAAACCCTGTCTTTACTAAAAATACAAAAATTAGCTGGGCGTGGTGGTGGGTGCCTGTAATCCCCAGCTACTCGGGAGGCTGAGGCAGGAGAATCGCTTGAACCTGGGAGGTGGACGTTGCAGTGAGCCGAGATCGTGCCATTGCACTCCAGGCTGGGTGACAGAGCGAGACTCCGTCTCAAAAAAAAAAAAAGTCTCAGGTAAAAAATTGTATATACCACCCACACACATATTCAGAGAGTGGAAATGTTAACGCAAATGGGATAAAAATTTTAACAATAGGTGGATCCTGGGTAAAGAGTGTATAGATATTCTTTGACCTGTTTTATATTTTTGCAATTTTCTGTAAGTTTGGCATTCTAAAATTTTAAAAATAATTTCTAACTTTAATAAGTTGCTTTAGTTTGGAATAAACATTTTATCCTTCACAAATGAATCTTCTTTGTTTAAGACAAAAAAGTGATGCTAGGTTTTTGGTTTGAATAAGTAAATGAATGGTGATAACCAGATACTGAAATAAGAAGACCGAAGGAGGAGCTGGGGAATTAGGAGTTCTGTTTTGACTGTGTTTGAGGTGCCAAGCAGACATCCAAGCAGATATGCCAAATAGTTATGTGTCTGAAGTTCAGGGGAGGGGTTGGGACTGGAAGCATAAACTCAGGAATTGATCAGTATACAGATGATATTTACTTAAAAACCTTAGGATGGAATGAAATTACTAGGGAATAAGTGGAGATAATATGGATTCAGACAGTGACTCTCAACCGCTTATTTAAATAGGGAATCCAACAGGGTCAGGGGTTTATAATACTCTTAAACATAATAGGAAGAAAAGAAAATTCTAAACCGCTCCTTATGGCTTAAGTACTACATTTATTCCTTTCAGAAAACAGATGTGAGCCGGATGCAGTGGCTCACGCCTGTAATCCCAGCACTTTGGGACGCCAAGGCGGGTGTATCACTTGAGGTCAGGAGTTCTAGACCAGCCTGGCCCACATGGTGAAACCCCGTCTCTACTAAAAATACAAAAATTAGCTGGGCGTGGTGTCAGGCGCCTGTAATCCTAGGGAGGGCCAAGGCAGGAGAATCGCTTGAACCCCGGAGGCGGAGGTTGCAGTGAGCCAAGATCACGCCATCGCACTCCAGCCGGGGGGACAAGAGCGAGACTTTGTCTCAAAAAAAGAAAAAAAAAGAAAAGAAAACAGATGTCGATTTAAGTGTTAATCACTTCAGCAGTGAATTATTAAATAAGACAGCTGACCTGTATTGCAGCTTTTCAGAATTAAACAGTATTTTACAATCTCTCAAGTATAGATACCCTAAGACTCATTTCAGATAACTCTTCTGAGGGCGATTTTATAATAAGAAGACAGAATAGGATTAAGTCTCCACACTAGACAGGTGAGTAAGATGGGCTTTTCTTGTCATGCTGAGTTTTGTTTTGTTAGCTAGAAGTTAGCTACTAAGATACCCTGTTAAGTGCCACATTTTGATCTTCCTTCACCATTGTTCAAAATGTATAGTACAGGTGATGTCAAAGTTCTGTACATTCTCCAAGCTGACGGAACAAATAGGTATGAAAGCAATGTAAACAAAATTTATTAACTACTAAATTATGTCAAATGTAAAATATGCTTTTTTTTGTTTTTTTTGAGACGGAGCCTCGTTGTGTCGCCTAGGCTATAGTGCGGTGGTGCGATCTCAGCTCACTGCAACCTCTGCCTTCTGGGTTCAAGCGATTCTCCTGCCTCAGCCTCCAGGGTAGCTGAGATTACAAGCATTTGCCACCATGCCTGGCCAATTTTTGTGATTTTGGTAGAGACAATCACCTGCTAAGAGATGCTCACAGTCTGCCTTGGCCAGTTTATAGCTATAAAAATAAGTTAGGTCAGTTTCTTGAGGAGGGATTTTCTTTGCAATACCACCTAGAAACTAAGGTTCTTTTTTTGAGAAATGATCTCACTCTGTCACCCAGCCTTGAGTGCAGGGATGGGATCTTGGCTCTCTGCCTCAACTCCCATGCTCAAGCAATCCTCCCTCCCCAGCCTCCCAAGTAGCTGGGACTACAGGCACCCACCACCACACCCAACTAATTTTTTATTTTTTGTAGAGACGGAGTTTCGCCATGTTGCCCAGGCTGCTCTCTCGAACTCCTGAGGTCAAGTAATCCCCCCATCTCAGTCTCCCAACATGCTGCTATTATAGGCATGAGCCACCACAACCAGCAGTCCATATTCTTAATGTATCCTAATATAAATTAAGCTGTGAATGGCATATGGTAATTTTTGAATCACTTTTGGGAGGGCTCTTTTTTATAACAGTTTTTTCAATGTAGTACATCTGTTACTAAGTACTTAAAACTAACCCAAGGAGGTATTACTAAAGGTTATTTGAAGACTTGTTTGAATGACTTGAGAATGATTTGAAGTAAGATTATTAAGTATTTACAAATTCTGTGGACAGAAAGTGTTAGGACTTTTAGAAACTATCTTTAAATTCCTCAGCCATTTGTTTTACACTGTTTTTTTTTTTTTTTTTTTTTTTTTTTTTGAAGACGGAGTCTTTCCACTCCTTGTCACCCAGGCCCTGGAGGTGAACCAGTGGTGGGGGGCATCTCCAGCCTACTTGCGAACCCAACCTCCTTGAGGTTCCGCCAATTTCCCTGCCCCTCAGCCCCTCCGGAGTAATGGGGAAAACCTAACAGGCCCCGCCCACACGCCCGGCTAATTTTTTGTATTTTAGTAGTAGACCAGGGTTTCCCAAACCCGTGGTTACCAGGATGGGGTCCCTCAATCTCTGACATTGGGTTGTGTCTTGCCCCCTCCGGCCCTTCCCCAAGTGGGCCTGGGAAAAATTGGCCAAAGGCCCTTGAGCCCCACTGTGGCCCACCCCTGTTTTTACACTATAAAAAAATTAATAAAAGTTTTTTTGCCGCCGTAGGGCGGGGCCCGTATGGCTCACAACTTGGTAATCCACAAGTCCACTTTTTTTGGGAAGGCCATGGAGGCCAGACACCCTCCAGGGTCAGGGAAAGTTCAAGAAAGCCCTTTGGCCCAAAACCCATTGGTGAAAAAATCCTGGGTTAATCCTATTAAAAAATACAAAAAATTAGCTGGGTAGGTGCCCCCAATGTGCCTGTTTATCCCAGCTATCAGGAGGCCCTGAGGCAGGAAAACCCCCTTGAAACCCCAGGGAAGGGGCAGAAGAGGTTGCAAGTGAAGCTGAAAGAATCATGTCCACTTGCTTCTCCACCTGGGTAACAGGAGGCAAGACTCCCTATCCCCCAAAAAAAAAAAAAAAAAAATTTTTGCTTTTAGGACAAATTTCAACTCAGGTCCTTAATTAAATTTTAAATTAGTAAGTTCCCAAGTTAATTTTGTTAAACCATGGCCCCCTCCTTCCTTCCTCCCTCAAACAAGGAAGCCTCCCCTGGTAAAAAACAGGATTGGATGGGATTAATCATTGTTTTTGTTTTTTAAAGTAGTAAAGAGATCGGAGAGTTGTGGAGATCTGAAGGGACCAAGGTTTTTCCAAGAAGGGAACCTAAAGGTGCCTGAAACTTAAAACAAAAAATGGTAAGAATGTGGACATAGCACTCCTAAACTTCCCTTTTCCCCGTTTTGCCCTTCCTAAAACACTTTCCTTAAAAATAAATTTCCTTTTTTAGGCTGGGATAAAGAAAAAATATGAAGAAAGGACCCCGCAAGAAGAGCCAAAGAAATAATACAATATTGGGAAGAAAAAACTGCATTTCCTTTAAAACCCTCAATGAACTAACCCAATTCCAACTGGTAGTAAAAAATTGAAACACGCAATAAATCCTAAGGATAATAAACAAGACTCATTTGGGTTACTTAACTTGAAAGACGATCCCAAGTCCAACATTGAACATTTTAAGCCCAGGCCATTCACCTAAAAAACCAATAGTAAAAAAGAAACAAATGAACTACAGAAAAAACCAAAAGGGCCAAGAAATGCCCTTAACAATACCCAAAGGAAACCCTGGTGGGGGGCTTTGGGATCTTATCCGTGGCCAGAATTTTGTTTCAAGTTTCCTAAGATTAATTCATTTTAGAAAAAAACCTTTTACAAGTCAAAGGAAAAGGAAAAAAGAGTTTTCGGCAGCACAAAGAAACCTTTTCCACCAACTATCCCCTTAAAGCCCACAAAGCCCTCAGCCTGTAAAAACCACCAGGTAGTGGGGAACAGTGGAAAAGTAAAAATAGGATCCCTCCAATATGGTCTGCCACTAACTAAATTTTGTGGAAGCACTAACAGTCTCAGAACACACAACCTGTGCGACCTCCTTATTAGAAGTTTCATCACATAAACCCAGGAACAACCTGGTGAAACAAGGGCCCATCCAGTAAGAAACCTCTGCCCATGTTACAAATCCCGAAAGGCCTCTGGAAAAAGGAAACTGATTAAAAATCAAAACAAGTTTTAAATCTAGTGGGGTCAAAACCAGTTTTTTTCCTCAAAATTAAATAAGAAAATAAGAAACCCCACTATCAAGATGCCATGCGAAATCTGAAAATTGTAAACCAAGGCCCCCTGCTTTCACCTGTCTATGATAAACTGATGGAAAAGTTCAAAGCCCCTGTTGAACCCCAAGGCGAAGACATTTACTTACAGGAAAAGAAACTGTTGATAAGTAGATTCAAGCTCAGCCCAAAAGGAAACCTCAAGAAGAGAGAAATTAAGTAGATGTAATTTTCTTTATTACCTTAGTTTTCAATCAAGTACTGTTTGTAAGATTTGGCTTATAATTTCCTTGACTGCATTAGAATTTTCTTTCATGGTTTCTCTTCTGTCATATGCAGGCAAATTTATATTGTGGAACAATATGACCTAAAAGTTTTTGTGTTTGAGTATGTTTTCTAAGGTTGCTTTTTTAAAATCTAAGGTAAATGCATTAATAATAATTGGGAAATACTTTATAATCTCAAATCAAAAAATGCATTCATGGAATCACTGAGCATAATTGACCTTGATATGTTTAATATTTCATCAAACTTGTGAACTATATATATGCCACTAGAGTAAGATTACTTAAAAATAATACTTTTTTTTTTAACTTTTTCTCTATTTGACAGAGTTCTGACAGCGATTTCAAAGTAATGTTTATATCTGCTTCTAACTATAGAGCTCGTCTGAGTGAGTGGAAAGCTGGCAAAGGAAGAGTGCTGAAAAGGCCCCCTAACTCAGTAGTTACTCAGCATGAGCCTGAAGGACAAAATGAAAACCAGTTAGGTCTTTTGGACTACTATGGCAGAAGAAGATGAACAAAGATTATTTACTGAAAAAGTAAACAACACATTTTCTGAATGCCTGAACTTGATTAATGAGGTAGAGTCTATAATTTGCTTAGCATTTTATAGTTTGCAAATTACCTTCATAAACATTGTTTCGTTAAATTATATTGTCAGTCTTTTCGACCAGGAGATGTTGGTAATACTATGTTGACTTAACATTAACTCTGAGATTATTTTAACAATTACTTAATTGTGAGATACACTGCTTCATTCATTAATTGTGAGCTTATTATCCTTTAATTGACTACATTTTGCATTGAGTTCATATAAATATACAGGTTGAGTATCCATTATCCAAAATGCTTGGGACTAGAAATAATTGAAGATGTTTTTTGTTGGATTTTGAAATATTTGCATATACATAATGAGTTATCTTGGGGATGGGATCCACAGAATTCATTTACGTTTGTTTTTGCTTTTGAGACAGAGTCTCACTCTCACCCAAGCTGGAGTGCAGTGGTATGATCTCAGCTCACTATAACTTCTGCCTCCTGGTTTGAAGTCATTCTCCTGCCTCAGCCTCCGGAGTAGCTGGGATTACAGGCGTGCACCACATGCCTGGCTAATTTTTTGTATTTTTAGTAGAGACAGGGTTTCACCATGTTGGCCAGGCTGGTCTTAAACTCCTGGCCTCATATGATCCACCCACCTCGGCCTCCCAAAGTGCTGGGATTACAGGTGTGAGCCACCACGCTCGGCCTCATTTATGTTTTATATATAGCTTATACATTGTAGCCTAAAGATACAATATTTTTTATAAGTTTGTGCATGAAACAAAGTTTGTGTACATTGAACCATCAGAAAACAAAGGTGTCACTTTGTCAGCCACCCATTGGATAGTCTGGTTGTTTGGCAATACTGTCATTCCTCACTCTGAATTTCTATGCTACCAATAAGCAATTATTCTCTTACACTTATTTACACATAATTACTTAACAGTTTAAAAAAAGACACATTAATACAGTGAAAAATACATTCAGAGTAACTAAGCAGCACAGTAGCATCATCAGAACACCTGTATCAGCTGTTAAGACAATAGCAACAACAAAACAGTAGCATGTTTTCAATCTCCATCTATGACGTGTTTAATTAAGAGGTATTTTACACTGTATTTTATTTTATTTTATTTATTTTATTTTATTTTATTTTTTTGAGACGGAGTCTCGCTCTGTCGCCTGGGCTGGAGTGCAGTGGCCGGATCTCAGCTCACTGCAAGCTCCGCCTCCCGGGTTTACGCCATTCTCCTGCCTCAGCCTCCCGGGTAGCTGGGACTACAGGCGCCCACCACCTCGCCCAGCTAGTTTTTTGTATTATTTAGTAGAGACGGGATTTCACCATGTTAGCCAGGATGGTCTTGATCTCCTGACCTCGTGATCCACCCGTCTCGGCCTCCCAAAGTGCTGGGATTACAGGCTTGAGCCACCGCGCCGGCCAAGTATTTTATTTTTTTAGGTGAGAAGAAACATCAGAAGCAGTTGAAGGACCAGGAAGTGGGTCCTCTAGGGATAAGGAGTCATTCTGCTGGATGGCTTTTTAAGATGTTTACTTCAGAGTCACCTGTCTCATTAGCAGTGGTTTTTGTCTTAGAACTTTGTGTTTGATTTTATAAAGGAACATGATAACTTTTTCTGTTCTGAATAAATGCTGCTCTAGTTCTTCCATAAGCCTGTCACATGTTTTCACCTTGTCACCTATAGGTACATCTTCTGCAGTGTTAATGATGGTCATCTTCATTGTGATGTTGATACTCAAAAGTTTTGGATTTCAGATTTTGGATTTTCAGATTAGGGATACTCAACCTGTATCAAAGGGATAATTGGATTTTTTTACTGAATTACAAATATTTGATTCCTCTGAGATAATTAATGTGTAAAACCCTGAGGTGATATTACTGTTTCTAATATTTTGTTTCTTACATCTGTTCATCATATTTACACATTATTTTTTACGTTCATTACACATTTTACCAAAGACTAGCAACACAAATGTTGTGTGAGTCATTATTATCACAGATTAACTTACCTAAAATACTCAAAAAAATTCCATTCATCTGGCCAGGTGGGGTGGCTCATGCCTGTAATCCCAGCATTGTGGGAGGCCAAGGTGGGCCGATCACCCGAGGTCAGGAGTTTGAGACCAGCCTGGCCAACATGGTGCAACCCTGTCTCTACTAAAAATACAAAAATTAGCTGGGCATGGTGGTGAGCACCTGTAATCTCAGCTACCCGGAAGGCTGAGACGGGAGAATTGCTGAACCTGGGAGGCCAGAGATTCCAGTGAGCCGAGATGGTGCCATTGCACTCCAGCCTGGGCAACAAGAGCAAAACTCTATCTCAAAAAAAGAAAAACAGAAACAAAATCCCATTCATCTAAGCCAACATCATGTTTTTGAATTTATTGCAGAATTTTGCTATTTAGACCAAAATCCTATGGAGTGTAATAATCAGCTCCTTGCCGGGCACGGTGGCTCAAGCCTGTAATCCCAGCACTTTGGGAGGCCGAGACGGGCGGATCACAAGGTCAGGAGATCGAGACCATCCTGGCTAACATGGTGAAACCCCGTCTCTACTAAAACATACAAAAAACTAGCCGGGTGAGGTGACGGGCGCCTGTAGTCCCAGCTACTTGGGAGGCTGAGGCAGGAGAATGGCGTGAACCCGGGAGACGGCGCTTGCAGTGAGCCAGGATCCAGCCACTACACTCCAGCCTGGGCGACAGAGCGAGACTCCGTCTCAAAATAAATAAATAAATAAAATAAATAAAA